>NC_044992.1:28872528-28957542 GCF_008728515.1 Papio anubis
CCCCAAAACAAATCATTCAACATATTTATTTCATACTGTAATATAGGAAATAGCTACTTTTTAGACTTTTTATATTATTAACATTGATCATACAAACATGGAATAAAAGTTCCTTATATTTTATCTGAATTTAAGGTGCTACATAATGGAATATATTTCTATCAAGTTCTACACATTGGAGATAATGAAATGAATTGTGTTCTAGTTTAAACATTATGGGAATTTCAGAACTGCAACATAAGAGATAATCCTCAGATGAAAACGAAGTCTCTCCTCTGGTCAGGCATCTATGTGCATCAGTGAAGAGAAGACCGGGACTGTGGACAGGAAAACAGTGAGTCAGGAAGGCCTGTGGCCACATCTGTTCCCCGATCCCTCAAGTAGTTAAGTCCTGACCTCCTCTACCCCAGTCTGTCCTGGGGAACGGCCAACACTGGCCTTTCACAACTGTGTGTTACTAGAAATGCAACAGAAACCCAGCTGAATCCCCTCCTCTGCCCTTCTCAATGGAAAGATCTGTCCCAGGACATTTGTTCCAACATTTTCAATTATGAGAAATCTGGGAAGACAAAGTTATTTTTACATTTTGAAAGAAATATGTATTTATTCACACTCATTATAGGAAAGTCAGAATCTTCACAAAACCAAGATTTGTAAAAATCCATAACACCACCGTCAAAAGAGCCGCACTTAGCATGTGGGTCCACAGGCTTCCCAGCACCCTTTTCTGTTGGTGGATGCACAAAATGCACAATCACATTCTGTCTACATTTTATAATTTGCCTGTTTGTTGATTAACACTATATATTGAACAATTTTTAAGACCTGCAGCAGATGTTGACATTACTTCCAAACAATATATTTACAAATAAATGCACACACACACTGTCTGTTTTATATAACACGTCTTACTTTCTAATTCTCCACTCTTAAAGATTTAGGTTTTTCTAACTTTTTCTTAATATACTCACCAGGAGTCAGCAACTTTTTTCCATAAAAGCCCAAAGACTAGGCCGGGTGCAGTAACTCATACCTGTAATCCCAGCATTTTGGGAGGCCAAGGCAGGCAGATCAGGAGGTCAGGAGATTCAGACCATCCTGGCTAACATGGTGAAACCTTCTCTACTAAAAATACAAAAAATTAGCCGGGTGTAGTGATAGATGCCTGTAGTCCCAGCTACTCGGGAGGCTGAGGCAGGAGAATGGCATGAGCCCAGGAGGCAGAGGTTGCAGTGAGCCGAGATCACACCACTGCACTCCAGCCTGGGTGACAGAGCAAGACTGCATCTAAAAAAACAAACAAACAAACAAACAAAAAAACCCGCCAAGGAGTAGATATTTTAAACTCTGCAGGCCATAGGATTCTGTTGCAACATTCAACTCTGCAGTTGCAGCGAAAGAAGCCATACACAATTTGTAAATGAATGGGCATGACTGTGTTCTGATAAACTTCACAAAAACAGGTGGTGGACTAGATGCAGCCTGCTCCTCTGGACATGGTCTGCCAGCCCCTGACATGTACCACCACAAAGGATGCTGTTAGAATGAAATCTCTTTACACATCTCTGATGATCTCCTTAGGACTAATTGCTAGACATGACATCATGGTAGCTGTGGGTCAAAGGATGTGCATGCTTTGGGATGTACATTGCCAAATTGCTCATCATGAGCCTTTCTCATGTCAAAATGTTTTGTGACCACCAGAAGGCTGGTTCTGCTTTTATTATCCATTGAATGAGGAATAGAAATGACATTGCATGTATACAGGATATTGAGTCATCATACAGATAATGCTTCGTGCACAAGTGTATTCTACATTCTTTCCCAATAAGTCTACATCTGCCAGAGTTGAAATAAAATAAAACAAAACAAATCTATTTAGCACCTTCTGTGTAGCAGGCCCATTCATGTATGTTATTGTATTTAATTCTCAGAATTCTTATGACTTAGGCATTTAAATTAAAAACAAAATTTGGGGCCGGGCGCGGTGGCTCAAGCCTGTAATCCTAGCACTTTGGGAGGCCGAGACGGGCGGATCACGAGGTCAGGAGATCGAGACCATCCTGGCTGACACGGTGAAACCCCGTCTCTACTAAAAAAATACAAAAAACTAGCCGGGCGAGGTGGCGGGCGCCTGTAGTCCCAGCTACTCGGGAGGCTGAGGCAGGAGAATGGCGTGAACCCGGGAGGCGGAGCTTGCAGTGAGCCGAGATCCGGCCACTGCACTCCAGCCTGGGCGACAGAGCGAGACTCCGTCTGAAAAAAAAAAAAAAAAAAAAAAAAATTTGGTCGACAAGGATTGTATATATTTAATGCATACAACCTGATGATTTCATATATGTATATATTGTGTACTAATTATCACAAATTTATTACATCCATTACCACCTATGCTGTACATTAAATCTCCAGAATTGGTTCATCTTATAACTGAACGTTTATACCCTTTGATTAATAGGTTCCCATTTTCCCTGACTCCAGCCCTTGGCAACCACCATTCTACTATCTGTTTTTATGAGTTTGACTCTCTTAGATTCTACATGTAAGTGAGATCATATAAAACTTGTCTTTCTGTGTCTGGCTTATTTCACTTAGCGTAATGTCCTCCAGGTTTATCCATGACAGGAGTTTCTTCTTTTTAATGGCTAATAGTCCATGGTGTGTGTGTGTGTGTGTGTGTGTGTGTGTCTGTGTGTGTATAATCTATCCATTCCATTCAATCTGTTGATGGACACTTAGGATGTTTCCATATCTTGGCTATTGTGAATAATGCTGCAACAAGCATGGGGAGCAGATCTCTCTTCAAGATTCTAATTCCATTCTGGGGAGTATATACCCTGAAGTGGGGTTGCTAAATTGTATGGTAGCTTTGTTTCTAATTTTTTGAGGAACTTCCATACTGCTTTCTATAAAGGTTATACCACTTAACATTCCAACCAACAGTGTACAAGGGTTCTCTTTTCTCCACACTTTCACCAACACTTGTTATCTCTTGTCGTTTTTTAGAATAGCCGTCCTATCCTATGTGGCAATATCTCACTGTGGTTTTGATTTGCATTTCTCTGATGATTAGTGGTGTTGAGCACCTTTTCATACACTGGCTGGCCATTTGTATGTCTTCCTTGGGAAAAAAAAAAAAGTCCATTCAGGTCCACTGCCTATTTTTAATTGGGTTATTTATGTATTTATTAATTTTTGCTACTGAGTGGTGTGAATTTCTTATATATTTTCAACTAACCCCTTATCAAATATATGGGTTGCAAATATTTTCTTCCATTCCATAGGTTGCCTTTTCATGTGGTCATTGTTTCCTTTGCTGTGTAAAACATTTTAAGTTTGATGTAGTCCCATTTATTTACTTTTGCTTTTGTTGCCTGTGCTTTGGTGTTATGGCAAAAAAAATTATTGCCAAGATCAATGTCAAGATTTTTTCCCTATGTTTCCTTCTAGGAGTTACGTGGTTTCAGATATTACATTTAAATCTTTAAATCTTAAATCTTTAATTTTGAGGGTTTTTTTGTATATGACGTAAAACAAGTGTGCAATTTCATTCTTTTGCAGGCACTTTCCCCAACAGCATTCATTGAAGAGAATTTCCTTTCTACATTGTACATTCTTTTTTTTTAAGAGTAAAGTGAAAGCAAGTCTACTACGAAAGTAAAGGAATAAAAGAATCTGCATTGTGTATCCTTGATGACCTTGTCAAAGATTAGCTGACCATATATGCATGGGGTTATTTCTGGGTGAGCTTGGTAGTTTTATCTCCCTCATTTTACAGATGAAAAGGCCGAGTCTCAGAGAGTTCACAGACCTGCCTACGGTCACTCAGCTAGAGGTGGTACAACCAGTATCTGAATTGAGATCTGCCAAACTTCTGAGTTTACTCTCTTTTCCCCAGAGAATTCCTCAATACTGCCTTACTGACATCAGGGACCAGACAATTGTTTGTGACGGGGGCTGTCCTCCGCCTGGCAGGATGTTTAGCAGCTTCTCCAGTCTCCACCCACTGGATGCCAGGGGAATGCAGAAGAGGCTCCTCATTCTCCCATTTCATCCTCAGGACAATATCTAACATAAATGTTAGATCTTTTATTTTATAAATAAAGAAAATGAGACTCAGAAAGGTTTAAGTGAGTTACATAAGAACACAATGACAGCAAGAGGTAGAACTAGAAACTGAACACAGGTGTCCACATGGGACAACAAAAAAGTTCAGGTTCCAGCTTCCTTTGAGTCTCTCATTCCAACAATTACCATCGTCTGGATATGAGCTGAAGTACAGGAAACCTGGGGCTGAACTCTCCTCCCATCAGGCCTAGGAGCCCCAGACCAGAACCCCAGCCCATGGTCTCCCAGTCAGGCCCACTGGAGTGAGCTGGCATCCACACTAGCTTGGTTTCTCAAAGCTACAGGGATGCCAGTCTCACTGCAGATGAACAAAATGAAGGGCATTTGCTTCTTCTGCAGGCTCTTAAGATTTAACACAGATTTGTTTTCTTGCTGTCTTCTCTCATAGCACAAAACAGGGTGGTCCATCTGCCTCCCAGTATCACAAGGCTTTGTTGTGTGTTCTCTTTAATTTCTCCCAGTCTTGCAGTGCACCCTACCCTCGTCTCCCTGGCAACCTTTCTGCTCTATCCTCTCAACACCTGGATCACAAGAACACTTGGGAAGCCCCTTAACAAGCTACATCCCAAATGATCATTCCCGTGTCCTCAGCCAGTGCCCAGGTCCAACTTGCTCTCCTGGGGTGACTTTCTTTCCTGCCCAATATGGCTTCATTATCTGTAAACTGGGGATAATGAAAGTCTTGATCCTGATATTTGACTCTCAAAGCAGAAGTAGCAAGCTCAGCCAAGTCACGTAAACAAGAGGAGACGTTCCTTGTGAACCGAAAGGGCACTGGTCAAAAGGGCCACTCTTTTTTCTCTCAGGCCTCACCAGCACACCCTTGGCCCAGCCAAAGAAGAGACCCAGGCTGTGCTTCTGCGCTGTCAGGATAACATAGGTACCTAGTCCATGACCCTGCGACTTTAACAGTTTCCTCCTGTGGCTCAGTTCTACAGCTTCAGTGACACAAGGTGGCTTTTGCTCAAAATAGCCTTTGATAGGTTAAGTTACTCCTCTGTCACTCTAAGTCTGTGTGGAACAGTTCTATGTAAGAGACATTTATTCCTCTGATCCCAAGGAAGGAAGGAAAAGGCAATGACATTAACCATGTGTTGGACTTCAGCCTCTGGAAAACCCTGGTGTTGGCTGCTGCCAATGCAACCTGAGATAGTGTCGCAAACATCCAGTGATGCCAGGAGGCCCTGCTTCATTCAGGGAGCAGGGAGTCGGGATAGTCATGCATACCTGTTCTTATTCAGCAGAGACACTTCCTCTTTATTTCTGGGTGAAAACCAGCACCATTTCCCTGGTGACAGGGGCCCCAGCTAGGAACCATGTAGGGTAGGGGGCTACCCTATATGGTTTGAAATGTCATGCTGGAGTTTGAAATGTTCATGCTGGACTGCACCACCTCGTGGGTCCTCAAATGATTATGAGTTTCTGCCCTCAGGCTCATAAGGCCCCAGCAGAAGCAACCTGAGAATGGACCTGAAACGGCATGGGTATGTGTGCCTGCTAGGGAATCCTAGAGAAGATTTCTATTCAACATGGACCTTAGAGCCAAGTTAGCCTGACTCCAATCCCAGCACTGCAACTCACAAGCCTTGACTGTGAGCAAGTCACTTATATTCTTTGAGTTCCAGCTCCCTTGTTTCTCTAATGGGAATTGGACAGCTCACTATAACCCTGCTTTTGTGCAACTGGCACACATGAGTTGCTTGCTAAGTGTGAAAATCCCTCTTCTCCTTCTGTTTCCCTGCTGATCAACAGATGTGGCCAAAAGCTGACTTTAGCCAAAAGCTAAATTTTTGCAAAAATTTAATATAAATTTATATTAAATATAGAAATAGAAACAAAAGGGCTAAATCTGCCTATGTTACAGGATCTTGGTTAATGTTAAGAGCTCAAATGACCTGAGTCAATTACGTAGTCTTTCTCTGCCAAGCCGATTAAACAGTCCCTAAAATAAAGGCTATGGGTCTTGGGTTCAAAACTTGAAATGAGGAGGGGCACTCTATGCTGGTTTTGTGGAGTGCGCCTCCCCTCACCTGTGGCGTGGCTTGTGGTGTCCCTGGGTGAAGTACATGATGCTCCCTGGGAAGTGGCTGCTTTCTGACTGGTAAGCTTGGATCTTTGCAATGGACACTCACTGGTGGCCCAGAGATCTTTACTTATTTCAGGCTGGTACAACTCCAAAAAAAAAAAAAAAAATGTGTCCAATCCACCATTTTTCCCCTCTTCTCCCTTTCTCAGTTTCATGCTGAAACCCCAAGACTCACAAATATTACCTTCTCCTATGCCAACAAAATGCACAATGATGTAACCCCAAAGTCTTCCAGCCCCAGAAGCCTATAGGAAGGAATGAAATTACATCTGAAACACAGCAAGGGCTGGCACTTCCTAAATGTAATATGATTATAGTACTCCACAACTATAACAATGCCATTTTCTCAGAAAAACTTTATAGTTGTTCCATGGTGGGCAAATTTACGTAAGCCTACCCCCAAAGTACAAGGAAGCTGAAAGACTGAAGAAAGAGGCTGACAAATCCTATCTCTTAAAAGGTAATGTTTAATAGGGACTTTACAAACAGAAGCCATGTCTGTGTCTCTGGTGGTGGAGAGATGAGATGGTGGATCCCTGCACCATTAACCCACAGACCCAGGGCTGATATACCACAGGGAAAGGGTATACATGATTCAGAAGTGATGTGTAGGACAAAGTATGATAACATCAAAGTTGTTTTGACCTAAGAGCAGAATTTACAGTAAGTATGTGCTCTTACACACAGAATAATAGACAAACTGGAAATCTTAATGGTCTTCCCAGAGCAGAGGTTAATCTGAAGGCAACATGGCAGATTAGCATCTAACATGGAGTTGCTTTGGCCTCCACATGGTGACTTCAAGAAATTAAGAATCCCCAAAAGTAGCCACTCTCTTTAGGAGTATAGAGGGGGGTGGCAGCAATGGTGGTAGTGATGGTGTTGGTAGAAGAAAGAGGTTAGGCTGCCTTGTCAAAGTCAGCCATTCTAACTAATGAGAATCTGCACTGTCTTAATTAGCTGCTGCAACAAAAGTAAATCATCCCAAAGCTCAGTAGCTTGAAATAACGATCATTCTCTGTTGTGGGAAATCAGGGACCCCGAACAGAGGGACCGGCTGGAGCTGCGGCAGAGGAACATAAATTTGAAGATTTCATGGACATTTATCAGTTCCCAAATAATACTTTTATAATTTCTTATGCCTGTCATACTTTAATCTCTTAATCCTGGTATCTTCGTAAGCTGAGGATGTATGTCACCTCAGGACCACTGTGATAATTGTGTTAACTGTACAAATTGATTGTGAAACATGTGTGTTTGAACAATATGAAATCAGTGCACCTTGAAAAAGAACAGAATAACAGCAATTTTTAGGGAACAAGTGAAGACAACCATAAGGTCTTACTGCCTGCGGGATCAGGCAAAAAGAGCCATATTTTTCTTCTTGCAGAGAGCCTATAAGCAGACGTGCAAGTAGGAAAGATATGCTAAATTCTTTTTCTAGCAAGGAATATTAATATTAATACTCTGAGAAAGGAATGCATTCCTGGGGGGAGGTCTATAAACAGCCGCTCTGGGACTGTCTGTCCTATGCAGTTGAGATAAGGACTGAAATACGCCCTGGTCTCCTGCAGTACCCTCAGGGTGGGAAAAAACCCAGCCCTGGTAAATTTGTGGTCAGACCGGTTCTCTGCTCTCGAGCCCTGTTTTCTGTTGTTTATCAAGACAGTACATGCACTGCTGAACATAGACCCTTATCAGGAGTTCCACTTTTGCCCCTGTCCTGTTTCCTCAGAAGCATGTGATCTTTGTTCTGCTTTTTGCCCTTTTAAGCATGTGATCTTTGTACCTACTCCCTGTTCGTACACCCCCTCCCCTTTTGAAATCCTTAATAAAAACTTGCTGGTTTTGAGGCTTGGGGGGCATCACGGTCCTACCAATATGTGATGTCACCCCTGGCCACCCAGCTGTAAAATTCCTCTCTTTGTACACTTTCTCTTTATTTCTCAGCTGGCTGACACTTATGGAAAATAGAAAGAACCTACATTGAACTATTGGGGGCAGGTTCTGCTGATATCTGGCGTGCCAACGTGGTTTTCTATTTCCTAAGTGCATGTGGGAACCCGATTCCCTTTGGAAGGTGCAGAGAAACGTTCATCCGTCCAGTCCACAGAAACACTTGTTTGGCTCCCTGACGATTGGTGAGTTGTCTGTGTATTGTCTGGGGTAACTATGGGTCACGCGGAGTGTAAACATTATGCTTATCTCTGCTATATTAAACTCCTGTTAAAACAGGGTGGAGTTCGGGTGCCCTTGGAAAATATCGTCACCCTATTCAGGGTGGTGGAAGAGCACTGTCCTTGGTTTCCTGAAAAGGGAACATTAGATATGGAACCATGGGTCATGTTGTTGCAAAATTGCGGGAACTGGTCCTGACAGGAAATGATGTTACTATCACTGTTTGGAGTGATTGGGCCTTGGCACATGCCATCCTAGTGACATACCAATCCTGTGACCTCCTGCAGTTACCACAAAAAAATTGCACTGTTAAAAACTTAAAAGCGGCCAAGCCAGCTCAACAAACATGGCCAAATCCTCCTGCTACTGTTTGCCCTCATTGTCGTAAAGGTAAACACTGGGCAAGTACTTGCCACTCTAAGTCTGATATAGATGGAAATCCCTTGCCACAGAACCAGGGAAATGGGAAGCGGGGCCAGTCTCAGGCCGCAATATCAAATGGGACACCTCAGACTCAGACCAATGTTGCATTTCCACTTCAAGCCATCCCAACACAGCCCCCAGCACAAACAAATTTACCTACAGCCAACCCAGATAGGCCCCAGCCTCTTCTTCTGTCTCAGTACAATGCTTGTCTACCTCCACAGTAGGGGGCAGGGCGGTCGATCTCTGTAGTACCATTCCTCTAAGTTTACTACCTAATTCTTTGCCTTTAATTGTCCCCACGGGGGTCACTGGCCCTTTACCTCAAGGTTCGGTGGGCCTGGTGTTAGGTAGGGCATCCACCTCTGCTAAAGGAATCACTGTTCATACTGGTCTCATTAATTTTGATTCCTCTGATGAGATTAAACTTATGGTGTCTGCCAAGGTTCCTGTTTCCATTCCAGCCGGTGAGTCAATTGCTCAATTACTTTTACTACCTAATATTGTTTTAAACAAAGGAGATAAGACATAGAGCCCTGGGATGGGCTCCGGTGGTGAAAAAGCTGCTTACTGGATTAACGTAATTTCTAAACAATGGCCCACCTGCACTATACACATTCAAGGAAAAAAGTTTGAGGGCCTAACAGATACTGGGGCTATTTCTTCTATTATTTCCTCTGATTTATGGCCTTCCTCCTGGCTTAAACGTCCTGCTAACATGGGACTAGTAGGTGTTGGAAAAGCTGATGAAGTTCACCAGAGCACATTTATCTTGCCTTGTACTGGCCCTGATAGTCAAAAGGGTACAATTCAGCCTTGTATCATGCCAATCCCCATTAATCTTTGGGGTAGAGATTTGCTGGCACAATGGGGGGGCTGAAATTAATATTCCACATAACTCTTATAGTGCTCCCAGTCAATATATAATGGAAAACATGAGGTTTGCTCCCAGACTCGGTCTTGGTCCAAAACATGAAGGAATAACTAAACCTCTTCAAGTTACTGTAAAAGAAGGCAAGGCTGGTTTAAAAGCATAATTCAACCACTCCCCACTCCCAATTACATTTAGCTTTGTTTACTTTAAACTTTCTAAAGTTTCCTAAAGACAATACTCTGACTGCAGCTGAACACCATTATACAGGTGAAAAATTCTCCCTAAAAGAAGGCAAGCCAGTGTTATGGGAAAAACTCCCAGACCAATACCTGGGAACCTGGAACAATTTTAATGTGGGGAAGAGGGTAGGTTTGCGTTTCACCAGATCATCAAGTCCCTGTCTGGGTGCCCACTAGAAGACTTAAACTTCATGTGAATACTGAAAATGAAAACTACCAGGAAAAGACATTGGCGTCAGAGACTGCCTTCATACCTGGTGAGATCTGTGCTGACTCCTCAGAAACTGGCAGGCCAAATCAAAATGCGTCTGGTTCAATCCTCCCTAATGGCATGGATACCCCTCTAACTAATCCCACTTCTCCTAATTCCCTTTTTCTTCTTATGAACCTAAAAATCTCACCATTTCTGTTAGCCTGAAAATAACATCCCTCTCTTCTTCTCTTCCTCTTTCAGCACTGGATCTCACTTACAATAGGTTTTATTTAATCATTCTCCTCCTTATACTTTCTGTCTCACTAGTTTCCCCTCAAACGGATTTACCTGCTACACAAAATTATTATTAGGCTTCTGTGCCTTTTCCTCCACTTATTCAACCTCTTACCTGGATGGCTGCTCTGCAGAAATCTATACTAATGATAGTGTGTTGTTGCCTGGAGCTATAGATGACCGTTGCCCCACTCAACCAGGAGGAGAAGGCCCTGCATTTAATGTTACTATGGGTTATAAATACCCTCCTCTGTGCCTGGGACATGCACCTGGTTGTATCCATCTAGAAACTCAAGTCTGGGCTGCTTATCTTCTGGAGAGATTAGCTACAGGATAATGGGGACATTTGGTCTCTGGCCTCTCCCTTTCTCCTTTAGGACAAATGAAAAGGGGAGTAATAGGAGATACCCCATACTTTCAATATAAACCTGTAGAAAAACCATGTCCTAAAAATTTTGAGGGCCCATCTAAAACTTTAATTTGGGAAGATTGTGTTAACTCACATGCAGTAGTATTAAAAAACAATTCATATGGTTTAGTAGTAGACTGGGCACCAAAGGGCTATTTAAGAAACAATTGCTCCTCTTGCAGAAGGGAATGCCTGGGGGCTGCTTATTTTATTTCTT
This sequence comes from Papio anubis, assembly GCF_008728515.1. Lineage (NCBI taxonomy): Eukaryota > Metazoa > Chordata > Mammalia > Primates > Cercopithecidae > Papio > Papio anubis. The sequence continues at coordinate 28,883,570 of NC_044992.1, forward strand.
ATTGGGAGGACAAGGATCATCATCCTACTTTGTATAGTAGGTTCAGCTCGTTCTTTCCCTTAAAATGGGAAGATAAGGATATTACCTCCCCCGCCCCGCCCGAGGCCTCATATGATACTCCCCGTTCTGAGTCCAGAACACCCAGAACTTTGGAAATTGGCGACTGCCATGTCCGGACTGCGAGTAAGGCAAGGGGAAGCTTTTCTGTCTGTTGTCCCTGCTACCGCCCCTGGCATCCGTGATTCTGAACCCCATGATAAATCCCCTTTGAACCCTTTTCCTCTTTTTGATTCCCCTTTATGGGACTCCAATTGGCATTATGATAATTCTTCTCAACCCAGGTATGCCCCTCTACCTCTTCAGCATCCCTGGTCACCTCAGATTGCTTCTTTATGGTGGAGATAATCTGGTGTGACCACCACCACTTCTCTCCCTCAGTATCAACATGGATTCAAACATCCTGCTTTGTTTACCTCCAACCTGACTATTCCTATGCAGAGCTGTGTTAAGCCTGCTGTTAGTGGGAAGTATCAAAATTTGGACAAACAATCAAACTGTCCAATGCATTAATTGTCACTTATACACTTGTGTTAACTCTCGTTTTGACTCCAGGAAAAGTGTAACGTTGGTTTGAGCTCAAGAAGGAATCTAGATACCAGCAACTTTACTCAGACCTTGGGAATCTTCCCCCTCAGTACATTTAATTAATGAAGTATTACAACAAATTCTCAAAAGATCTAAGAGATTTGTTTTCACTTTAATTGCTGTGATCATGGGCCTAATTACAGTCACTGCACTGGCCACCACTCCCAGAGTGGCATTACACCAATCTATTCAAACGGCTCATTTTGTTAATGATTGGCCAACCAATTCCACCCAAATGTGGAATTCTCAACAAGGCATTGATCAAAAATTAGCTAATCAAATTAATGATTTAAGACAGTCTGTTATTTGGCTTGGGGATCGGCTAATAAGTCTCGAACATCACATGCAAATGCAGAGTGACTGGAATACCTCTGATTTCTGTATCACCCTGTATTCCTATAACGAGACTGATCATTCATGGGAAATGGTCAAAGGACACCTTCTGGGTAGGGAAGATAATTTATCATTGGACATAACTAAATTAAAGAAACAAATTTTTGAAGCCTCTTAAGCTCATTTATTCATTGTGCCTGGAGCTGAGGCATTAGATCAGGTGGCAGAAAATATGGGTTAAACCCCACGACTTGGATTAAGTCTACTGAGGGCTCCACTGTAGTAAATTTTGGAATTATGTTTCTCTGTTTAATCAGCTTGTCTTTAGTGTGCCGGACCAGTCAAAGAATCCTGTGTCAAAACCGAGAGAATGAACAAGCCTTCATCGCCATGGCACATTTATATAAAAAGAAAGGGAGAGTGTTGCAGGAAGTCAGGACCCCAAGCAGAGGGACTGGCTGGAGCCACAGCAGAGGAACATAAATTTGAAGATTTCATGGACATTTATCAGTTCCCAAATAATACTTTTATAATTTCTTATGCCTGTCATACTTTAATCTCTTAATCCTGGTATCTTTGTAAGGATGTACGTCACCGCAGGACCACTGTGATAACTGTGTTAACTGTACAAATGGATTGTGAAACATGTGTGTTTGAACAATATGAAATCAGTGCACCTTGAAAAAGAACAGAATAACAGCGATTTTTAGGGAATGAGGGAAGACAACCATAAGGTCTTACTGCCTGCGGGGTCGGGCAAAAAGAGCCATATTTTTCTTCTTGCAGGGAGCCTATAAACGGACGTGCAAATAGGAAGGATATCGCTAAATTCTTTTCCTAGCAAGGAATATTAATATTAATACTTTGGGAAAGGAATGCATTCCTGGGGGGAGGTCTATAAACAGCCACCCTGGGACTCTCTGTCCTATGCAGTTGAGATAAGGACTGAAATACGCCCTGGTCTCCTGCAGTACCCTCAGGCTTACTAAGGTGGGGAAAAACCCGGCCCTGGTAAATTTGTGATCAGACCAGTTCTCGGCTCTCAAACCCTGTTTTCTCTTAAGATGTTCATCAAGACATTACGTGCACCGCTGAACATAAACCCCTGTCAGGGGTTCTTTTGCCCTTGTCCTGTTTCCTCAGAAGCATGTGATCCTTGTTCTGCTTTTTGCCCTTTAAAGCATGTGATCTTTGTGCCTACTCCCTGTTTATACACCCCCTCCCCTTTTGAAATCCTTAATAAAAACTTGCTGGTTTTGAGGGTCAGGTGGGCATCATGGTCCTACCGATATGTGATGTCACCCCTGGCAGCCCAGCAGTAACATTCCTCTCTTTGTACTCTTTATTTCTCAGCTGGCCGACACTTATGGAAAATAGAAAGAACCTACATTGAAATACTGGGGGCAGGTTCCCCCAATAGTTCTCATGAATCTGTCAGTCAGCTACGGGATCAGAAGGGGGTCAGCTGATCTGCTGGTCAGATAGTGGGTCAGAAACCCAAATCTTACTGGTTTAACTTGTTATCCCTTACTGGTTATCCCTTCCCGTGTGAAATCCAAAACTGGTGTACTTGAACAGCAAGCAGCTTTCCTCCTCCAAGTGGTGATTCCGGGACCAGGCTCCTTCCATCTTCTGGTCTTCACTAGCTTCAACACGTGGCTTCCAAGACAGCTTGCTTATGTGCTTCATGCCAGCAATAGGAAGGAGAGAGTGGAAGGCTGTGCATGGGGAGCAGGGGAGTTAGGCGTCTCACCCTGGAAGTGGGGTACATCACTTCTGCTTATATTCCATTAGCTAGAACTCAATTGCTTGGCCGTAGCAAACCAATGGCAAAGAAAGCTAGGAAATGTAAGCTACTGTGTCCTCAGAAAGAAAAAATGAGTCTGCTAAACAGCCAGCCAGCCTCTGCCACTCATATAGAGGCTTTCCTCTCCAACCGTGGCTAAAGTGAAAAAGATTGACCAGCTAGTTACCAAACTTAGTGATCAAGCACTCCATGGAGTCATCCTCGTAACGTGAATGTTCTTCTGAACATTCAGAGCCTACGGAGCAGCAAGGCTGAATTTGGAGCAGCTTTTGCAATAGGAGAAAAAAAACACAAAACTTAGATACAAAAGATGGATCAACATTTCTGAGAACCTGTAATACAAGAAGACTTAAGTTTTCTTCAAGTTGGAAAGAAGAAGAAAATGTTATTATAATCAAATGGGATTTTCCCTACATCTGAACATGCCAAGAGGCTTTTTACCCTAGGAAGTCTCTACTTGTTAACATTTCAGATAGTGTGATTGAATGAGGAATTCTAGATAGTTCTGTGAGGACTGGGGGAAGAAGAAAAGAGGATGCCAGTCCTTGTTCCTAGGCCAAGACTTGAGCCCTGTAATATTAATATTTGGATCTAAAATCTGGTAAATGGGAGTGTGTAAAGAAGAGTCATAAACAGTGTCATGTGAAGGAGAGAGGCTGGGATTTGAAATCAGAAAAACTTGGGGAATTAAGTTGTGTAAACCTGGGCAAGCTACTGTCTCTTCCGGTGTGAAATGAAGACAACCTCTGACAATGTTTTTGATCTTTAAAAGTTGGGGGGTAAAATCTAGCACATAGAAGGAATTGGCCCAGTATATGCCAGTTCCTTTCTCCCTGCCCCGTTTCTCTGTCATTCAAAGTGGCTACCATTCTTTAGAAGTCTTAATTATTAGGCGGAAGAAGCTGTTTCCCTTGGCTTAGAAAGCTTGTTTGAAAATACTTAATGCTAAACACAGGTCTATAGAATCCAGAAAGGTCAGCTTCCTGTTGGGGCTTAAGCTTCCAAATACCTGTGTCATGAGCCAGGACGCACATGCTGGGAGGGAAGACGTAAATCTCAGCCCATCTCTGCCCATCTGTGTTGTCATCAGAGGAAACTTCCCCCAGCAACATGATGTTGGGGTTAAATAACGTGTCCTCGGTCACGCAGCTACTAAGTTGGAGTCAGGATCTGAGTCCAGGTGATCTGGTCCTGAACTCAGATTCTTAGGCTGACCTGCTACACTCTCTAGGTCTGGTACAAGCTGAAGAGGTGTAGGTGGAAGGACGCATGCTTATTGTGGGGTCCAGCTGTCTCCTGCAGGCCCCTCCCAGCAACCCAGGCCTTGGTTTCATGCTCTAGTTTCAGAGCATAAGGAGCAGCGGAGCTGATATTTGGAAGAGCTGAGTACTCACAAGCCATTGCTGATAATGACCCTCTCATGTTGTAAAGGCTCTCACTGGGAGCAGGAGCCCTTTGGGTGGCGACTGTCCCCTGTAGACAATTGTGATGCTCTTTGTCACCTTGTGAGGAAATTATTTAAGATAGTGATTTTATTGACCCTCCCCTGGCTAATGACTCTTGAGGCAGAATTGGTCACATACGAAGCTTCCTGATCTCCATATGGGAATCATGAGCCCACATAGAGCTATGGAAGTGACAGTAATACTAGCTTCGGCCTTGGAGTCTCTTCATGGTTCAGTTTACAATATCCAGCAGAATAAAATAGGGACAGGTTCTGAGTTTTCTTTATCTTGAAATATTTCCTTAATGAAATGATACAGTTTGCATGAGCTGTCTGTAGGTGCCCCGCTCTAGGGAATAGAAAGACACGCATCCCCTTTCACAGAAATCCACAAACATAGTAGCTGCCAGTGTTGAGGGCTCTGTGCCAGGGGTATGTATGTGTACATACATGGTAATTTGGTCTGTCCAACATTGAAGTAGGAATTATAATCCCCACTTTACAGAAAAGAGAAGTGAGGCTCAGAAAGGGAAGTTAATTTTCCCAAGGTCACACAGCTAGCAAGTAGTGGAGCCAGATGCAAACCAGACCTGTCACACTCCGGGGTCCTCACTCTCAGCCACTGTGCTATACTTGGATCAGGCTTCTTTTCACAAGCTCGAAACGGCTTTAGTCAACAGCCAGCAATAAGGGCCACATGCTGTTCCTCAACTCACTGAAATCCAAAGTAACAGTTTTGGGTGGATGGCACCTATTTTTAATTTGAACACTCAGAAGCCTCTAGAGTGAGTTGCTTTGCTCAAAGCAGTTGTTCTACGCTAATGAAATCGTGACGATGAGTGCCACACTCGATACAGCAGAATTCTCTGACCTCAAAAGCTCATTTATCTGTACCCAGAGATGAGTCCAAATTATTTTCTCAGAATGTGGATGTAGCCTGACAGTCATGTGGACTAGTTTAGACCACTCTCTTTGGAGTTTGATTGTGGTTCTGCATTTAACTATTATTTGGGGCTACTAAAACTCTCCGTGGCTTAGTCTCCTCAACTGTAACATGGCAATAATAATGCCTATCTGTATGGAAAGCCATGTGAGGTGTCTTCCTAATTACAACGGCTCTCTGAATTCTCCTCATCCTCCCAAAACACACATTATTGAGGACAATAAGTGCCCATGATTGAGCGCTGAGGACGAAAGATCAGTAAGACCCCATGCTAGCCATCAAGATACAGGAGAGAAATGTCAAATCATCACAATAATTAATTACAATAGAGTCTGATAAGCCCTATGACAAGATAAGTACTAAGAGAATGTTACTCTCCTGGGGTGGAGGTTGAGGCAAGTTTTGGAGGTGACATTTAGGCTGGGTCTTGCTAGATAAGAAGGATTTGCAGAAAAGGTCAGCTGTTTGCCCAAAGGACCTCTAACTAATAGCATTTCAGGAACTGTGATACATGAAGTAGAACAGAGGGGGTGTCTCCCTGTAGACCCAGAATTAGGAACCAGAAGTGAAACAGCAACTACTTTAGACTTACAAGTGAAGTCTAAAGTTGACTTCACTTTAGAAAGTGGCCCAGGGGGACTATCACAAGGTTGCAAACTTATCCCACTACCCTCTACCAGCCCAGGTATCCTCCTTGTCTCACATTATATATCTTTTGGGACACAGGACACATGGCCAAAGGTTATACATGTCTCCAGCTTCCTTGCCATTGGAGAGGGAAGAGGGCATACTTCTCCCTACCTGACACCACCCCCACTCCCCCCTAAAAAAAAAAAAAAAAGGGTAGTGTGTGTTTAAGAAAATCATTCGTCTAGATTAGGAGTGCTACAAGGAGGGGGAAATGAAACCTCACTCCCCAGCAGGTTGGTTACTATGGTCCCACCCCCACTCCCACCCCAGAACTGCAGGATGAGAGATATCCTAGAAGAGTTTAATATGCATAACTTGAGTTTGGGTTCTCAGAAATGAAGCTGGATGAAAGGAAGCAGAGCTTTATCTCAAGAAAATTACATAGCTCCTATAGGCAAAGACCATCACTGCCTAGGTGCCCAGAAGCAGAGAGAATCAGACCAAGGCAGTGGGAGACTGAGGTCACCTCTGTACCACCAGCAGGTAATAAGGAACATCCCTGCCTGTTCTGTACTGCTTTTCCCTACCCTCATTTCCAGAGGTGCTAGGCCTGGAAGTTGGGGGTGGGTGGGTCGGGGGAAGAAGGGAAAGAGCAGACTGCACCCTTGCTACCTGGCACCTAGCTCCCAGACTGTAATTTCTCTTTGGGATTCTCTCATGCCGAGCCCATGCCTGGCCCATAGCAGACATTCAATACTTATGTTCAATACTTACACCAGCCCTTTTCTCAGTCACTCACAGCTTTTTAAATTTAGGAGTCTTTTACATTATTTAATTTTTTTTTTTTTTTTAAATTTTGTAGAGACAGGGTCTTGCTCTTGTAACCCAGGCTGGTCTTGAACTCCTGGGTTCAAGTGAACCTCCTGCCCTGGCCTCCCAAAGTGCTGGGATTACAGATGTGAGCCACTGCACCCGGCCTGGTGTAGTAGTCCTATCTGTCTGTCAGAGGAGGGTGTTCCCTTGGCTCAGAGCCTTGCTTAGGTAACGTGGAAGGACCCAGGGTACACAAGGTAGGTGGCTGTTCTCCGGAAATGTCAGTTTCTGGGCAGGGCTTAGGTGTCTGCAGTTCCTAGTCCCACCCCTGGCCTTGCATTCCAGCTCAGCAGGTGGAAGGTATAAATTTCAGCTGCTCTCAGCCCTGCTGTGATTTCTAAAGCCTTCTAACAGCAACATGAGGTTGGCAGCCTTCCTCCTCCTTGTGATCCTCATCATCTTCAGCCTAGAGGTACAAGGGCTTCAGGCTGCAGTGAGGCCGTTGCGACTTTTGGGTAAGTCCAGGCAAAAAGTAGCCCAGTTCATTTTTCCTTGAATGAGGGGGCCAGAAAGTAGGACATCAGGGACCAGTGTGTGCTGGGGAGGAGAGGGGAAGAAAGGAGAGAAGAAAAGGTCTTAAAGGGCCACTGCAGGGACCCTCCAGTGCTACCCAGCTCCCCGGAGCAGAATCTCTTTTCTCCTACCTCCACTTTCCCCCACTCCTTTCCCTGGGTCACCGCTCCATTTGGACTCTCTGTACCTCCCCTCTTACCCCCTCATCAGCCACCCTCTGACTCCTGCCATCTCCCTCTCCATAAGCTTCTTCCTCTCTTGCTACAAATAAATTGGATCACCTAGAGAAAATATTTTCTTAGTCATGTTAAACATTAATCATCTCAATCTCTTCTTTTCCTTTTACCAACATTCTCAAAGGAGTAATCTTAGTTCTCTGTCCTTACTTGCCAATAAGTCATTCCTTGACCCCTCGAAGATGGCCTACAGCCTCCAGCCCTGCCCCATCACTCTCCTGAAACTTCTCTTCCAGATTCTGTGGACAAATCTCATGACTCCTCAGTAGCCAAGTCTTTAACCTCTGACTTGTGTCTGACACTGCTTGCCACCTCCTCAGTTCTCAAACTTTTTTTTCTCCTGCATTATCCTTCATGGTATTTTATTCTTCTCTCTAAAGATTATTGGATTCAGTTATTACTTTCTTTTCTTCTTCGCTCTCCTTCCCTCAACATTAAACTGGTTGCCAAATACTGTCCATTCTCTGAAAGTGTCTCTTGCATATGTTCTTTTGTTCCCCTGCCATCTCCCATTGTCACGCAGTATTTCCAGCCCCGATGACCTCATGTCTGGGCCATGCCAGGAGCTTCCTAACAGCTCTCCCTGCCCCTGTCTTTCTGCTGCAGTTTACTTGCTTGTTGCATTCTGTTCCATTCTAGGCTCTCACACCAGAATAATCTTCCTAATTAAACATCAATCACATCCCTGTCTTGATCTATCAAATGAAATCCAAACTCCTAAGGCCCTCAAGATCTGCACCCCCCACGCCCCGTAACTTTATCCCCTACTTACTTTTCCTGCTTCATTTCCAGCTGTTCCCTAACACTTACCCAGCCCTCCCTTTGCCACTCCTCCTGTGTTCCTTGTATTTCAGGGTGAGGAGTGAAGTGGATGAGGTATCCAGGGTGCAAACATTAAACGCGTGCTCACCGCCAGCATTGTGCAAGGGCCTCCTGGAATCGCATGCCCTAGGCACCTCACTTGCCTCACCCTAATCCCGGCCCTGCATTTCCCCTTGTGAATTGTTGTTAGTAATTCTTTTTTCTTCTCACAACACTCCACCCATGCCCCTCAGTTCTGACTTAAAAAGATTCCTGCACTTCAAAACTCACCTTTTCTGATTAATCTAATTGGAAGTAATGTCATATTCTCTGAGACTTTTTTTTTTTTTTGGCAGGATCTTGCTTTGTTGCCCAGACCAGAGTGCAGTGGCACAGTCATGGCTTACTGCAGCCTAAATCTCCTAGGCTCAAGCAATCCTCCTATCTCAGTCCCCCAAGTAGCTAGGACCACAGGCATGTGCCACTAAGCCCGGCTAATTAAAAAAAAATCAAAAACTGTAGAGACTGGGTCTCAAACTTCTGTGCTCAAGCGATCCTCCCACTTCAGCCTCCCAAAGTGCTGGGATTACAGGCATGAGCAACCACGCCCCGCTGAGACTCTTTAATTCTTCAAATATACCACTCTTAGGACACTTGTTACATATTGCTTTGTTTTTAGTACTTTGAATATGTCTTATCCATATTGTTAGACTCTAAGCTGTTTGTCTTACATCTTTGTATTTGCTGAATAATTTCCTCTGTTTTATACATAGTAAGAAATCAACAGATATATACTTAATAAGTAGATATTATTGATTTAATAAGTCAAACTGCTGTGAGTGGTGAAGAGGGATCTTCAGATTGCTCACCACAAATCAACAAAAGTTACGGGAAGCATGGGGGGATGGTATTGATTTTCTCTGAGGTCTACAACTACATTGAAGATATTCCACCAGGTCCCCTTCTTACACCCCTCAGATACTGCTAATCAGTCCTAGCACTCATTCTCTTTGAACCTGGACAAGGTGTCCGACCCTTCTCAAAACAGCATCAGACAGCTACCTCCATTGACTGAAACTGACAATGGAGAATAAAACTCATTACCCCTGCTGAATCCAGGGGCCCTTTTTACAGATGAGAAAAGTCCCAGAAAGATCCAGAGACATAATCAGGTAAAGAAATTCCTGCTAACAGCTGAGTAGCCAAAGTACAGTACATATTCATCCAGAGTTCTGAGTATGTTTTCCTAGAAGCCTGTGCGATCCTAACCAACTCTTTGAACCTACTTCATTGGTCCTCAAAGAGCTTGATGTTCTGGGAACTTGGGAGCCTCCAATCAGGTCCGGAATGACTCCTTGAAATTTGGAGATATGCACTTATGTCAGGATGAGCTTCACCATGTGGGATAGCAGAAGGTGCTCAGACCGAGGAGCCAGGCAAATCTCAGTTGAATCTCACTTCTGTACCCACTGGCTAGCAAGTCACCTCTTTGAGCCCCAACTGCCACACCTGTAAAGTGGGCCTAGTAAGACTCACTGCATGGGGTGACTGCAAGGGACTCCCGATGGCATGTGGTAAGTGTGAGTCTCTTCTCCACTCTATTCCCTGCAGAGTGGGGAAAGTGAAGACATTTAAGTGGGCTTCTTTGCACTTCCCCTCCACAAACACAATTATCCCCATCTCTAAAGTAGGCCTTACTTTTTTGAGATCATGTCAATGCATTGCCTTTAACTAGAATGTATAAGATGTTAATGATATTATTCTGCAAGTAATAAATCATACTGCATATTGAATGAAAAGAAAAATGTAGAACTGACTTCTTAATCAAGGGCTGTTCTTGTAGCATCTGTCCCAAAAGTACGGTGGTTTTCAGCACATCTGTTCTTCCATAGGTACCTGCGTCGAGCTCTGCACAGGGGACTGGGACTGCAATCCCGGAGAGCACTGTGTCAGCAATGGGTGTGGTCATGAGTGTGTTGCAGAGTAAGGACAGGTAAAAACACCCGGCCCTCTCTGCTTTCCCAAACGTTGTTCAGTCTAGGAAGGTTGTGCACTTAGCCTCAGTGGGACTTTCCAGAAATGAGTAGGACAGAAACCTGTCTCCCTCTTCCTCCAACCTTCCCAAGAAAAAGATGCATCCATCACAGGATGGTGGTTTCCAGACCTTTAAAATAATTCCCTAACCCAGTATGTCCTGGAGCAAAATCAGACTATTTATTTAAGCAAAATGATAAAAATCACACATAATCCCCCACCTCAAAACGTCTGCTTAACACTTTGGTGCATATTTTAAACATACACAAATATATAATATTTATATAAAAATGAGATAATCTTGTGCCTTTTATTTTTTTGAGATGGAGTCTTGCTCTGTCACCCCAGGCTGGAGTGCAATGGCATGATCTCGGCTCACTGCAAGCTCCGCCTCCTGAGTTCACGCCATTCTCCGGCCTCAGCCTCCTGAGTAGCTGGGACTACAGGCGCCGGCCACCGTGCCCGGCTAATATTTTTGTATTTTTAGTAGAGACGGGGTTTCACTGTGGTCTTGATCTCCTGACCTCATGATCCGCCCACCTCGGCCTCCTAAAGTGCTGGGATTACAGGCCTGAGCCACCGTGCCCAGCCCCAAACAACTTTAATGTCAATACTAATGCTTCTATCCCATCATCTTTGATAGAAGTTCATCATCTATGCTCAGATACTTAGCAACCTTTAGTAATACATGTTTAAGATATTTCTTATTTTGATATTATGAATAGGACTGTAACAAGTACTAAACTGTATACATATTTGTCCTTGGGACAAATTCTAAGATGTAAAATTGATGACTAAAGAGTATGTTCATTGGCCGGGTGCGGCGGCTCACGCCTGTAATCCCAGCACTTTGGGAGGCTGAGGCGGGAGGATCACGAGGTCAGGAGATGAGACCATCCTGGCTAACACGGTGAAAACCTGCCTCTACTAAAAATATGAAAAAAAAAAAAAATTAGCCGGGCATGGTGGCGGGCACCTGTAGTCCCAGCTACTCAGAAGACTGAGGCCGGAGAATAGTGTGAACCCGGGAGGTGAAGCTTGAAGTGAGCCGAGATTGCACCACTGTACTCCAGCCTAAAAAAGTATGTTCATTTTAACCCTGTGACGTACATTACCATGTTGACTTATGAGAACCCCTTTTCTGTGAAAATGTCTCGGGGGCCTCACAGGATAATTTATTTGTTTTCAGTAGCCATTAGTTGAAAAATGCATAATAAAAAGCTACCATAATTCAGTTTTGATTATAAACTAAGTTGCACTAAACACAAAAGAATCAGCACACACTTTAAATAAAAACCCTTTGTGTTCAGAATGTATTATTTGGCCAATCCACCTGCAATCCTTGGGGTGCTTAGGGCCTGGATGGCTCTTTGCAGGTGTGATTGATTTCCCAAGTCAGGAACTGTTGCCTCTTGATTGTATTCTGTGGACCCAGTCCCCAAACCAGTAGGTCTGGGGCATAATTTTTTTGTCTTTTTCTCAGATGAAGAGTTATCTTAAGGATCATCTTTCTCTAAGATAAGCATCCCTTCCTGGAGTTCCTATCTTCCAAGATGTGACTGTCTGGAGTTCCTCGACTAGGAAGATGGATGAAAATGGCGAGCCTGTGGATAGGGACTACAGGGGATATGGGAGGCAGGGAAGAGGGGTTGTTTCTTTTAATAAATCATCACTGTTAAAAGCACTCATACTATTTGAGTTTTTGGTTAAAGGTGAGGAGGAGGGGGGAGAAGGACAGATGACATTTGTTGCGTACTGACTATCAACAAGGACCATGTTAAATTCTTCCCAGACATTATCTAAGTATCCTTAACAACCTTTTGACTGCACTTCTTTTTTTTTTTTTTTTTTTGAGACGGAGTCCGGCTCTGCTGCCCAGGCTGGAGTGCAGTGGCCGGATCTCAGCTCACTGCAAGCTCCGCCTCCCGGGTTTACGCCATTCTCCTGCCTCAGCCTCCCGAGTAGCTGGGACTACAGGCGCCCGCCACCTCGCCTGGCTAGTTTTTTGTGTTTTTTAGTAGAGATGAGGTTTCACCGTGTTAGCCAGGATGGTCTCGATCTCCTGACCTCGTGATCTGCCCGTCTCGGCCTCCCAAAGTGCTGGGATTACAGGACTGCACTTCTTATCATCACCATTTGAGGACGCTGAGGTTTGGGGCAAAGTCATATAGCAAGTAAGTGTCAGGGCCTAAACTATAATCTCATGTCGAATGCCACATAAGGCCTATGCATTATAGCATGGTAGTCAGGAGCCCTGACTCTGGATTTCAAACCCAGGTCCACCACACAGCCACGTTGCCTTCAGTGAGAATCTTCGTCTTTCTGTGATTCAGTTTCTCATATATATAATAGTACCTCATAAAACTACAAAGATAAAAGAGGGCCATGTAAAGTACTGACACATAGAAAGCATTCAGTAAGTGTTAACTACAATGATTATTAACACAGTAGTACCCCTAATCCATGGGGGATATGTTCCAAGACCCCCAGTGAACGCACAAAACCGTGGATAGTATCAAACTCTACATATACTGCCATGGATAGCATCAAACTCTATATACATGTGTTCTGTCCTATAAATACATACTTATGATAGAGTGTAATTTATAAATTAGGCACAGTAAGAGATTAACAATAACTAATAATAAAATAGAACAAATAAAACAATATGCCAACATCACTACTCTTATGCTTTGAACCCATTATTAAGCAAAATAAAGGTTACTTGAACACAAGCACTGGGACAGTGGATCTCATAATTGAGATGGTTATTAAGTGACTAACGGGTAGGTAGCATATAAGGTGTGGGTATGCTTGACTAAGGGATGATTTACATTCCAGGCAGAATGAAGTGGGATGGCGCAAGATTTCACCACACTACTCAGAACAGCAGCAAGTTGAAATGTATGAATTATTTCTGGAATTTTCCATTTCGTATTTTTTTTTTTTTTTTTTTTTTTTGGACGGAGTTTTGCTTTGGTCACCCAGGCTGGAGTGCAATGGTGCGATCTCGGCTCACTGCAATCTCTGCCTCCCAGGTTCAAGTGATTCTCCTGCCTCAGCCTCCCAAGTAGCTGAGATTATAGGCGTGTGCCACCATGTCCGGCTAATTTTTGTATTTTTAGTAGAGATGGGGTTTTAACATGTTGGTCAGACTGGTGTCGAGCTCCTGACCTCCAGTGATCAGCCGGTCTCGGACTCCCAAAGTGCTGGGATTATAGGCATGAGCTACTGCGCCCAGTGCATTTCATATTTTCATACTGTGATTGACCACGGGTAATTGAAAAGGCTGAAAGCAAAACTACCGATAAGTGCGGACTACTATGTAATCAAATAGATAGTCTGATGACCCTGAAACAGAACTCAAGGCCAATCCTCCTTCCTAGCCTCTCCTGGTTAAATGTGTAATCTGGATACTGAAATCAAGCTCCTCTCTTCTGGTTTTCCCTATTACAAAATGTGGGAAGTAAAAAACAATGTGTTTATAATTTCTTGTCTATGTTCTTCACAATCACAGACAGCCTGGGCTGCAATCTGATTTCAACCAATTTGCTGCCTGTGCAGCTTTGACCAACCGTTTATACTCTTTGGCACCATTTTCTCAACTGTAAAAGGGGGAAATAATATCTACCTCATTTGATGCTAAGACTTATACAACTTTATAGTTTACAAAGCATTTTCACAAAAATCCCATTTGATTTGCGCATCAACCAATGGCAAATAGGGTACCCTGAATAAAAAATTAGTGAGTTCATTCACACTCCAGGGGCTGTGCTAGCCCTGGGATACAACAGCAAATGAGACAAACAGGATCTGTGCCTTCATGGAGTTAACATTCTAGAGGAAGCAACAGATGATAAAGTAAGCAAATAAACAAGATAACTGCAGGTTATGGTAAATTTTCTGAAGGAAATAATCAAAGATGTGAATTAGAGTGAAATGGGGGTATGCAAGCCTACATGAGTTAGGATGACCCAGACTCTCATGAAGGGATAAAAATGAAGTCTTGAGAGGTTTCCAAACATGAAAGGAGTGAAATTCCATTGAGGTTCCAGATCATCCGATGCAAACGTGCTTAGCACTGCTTAAAGCCCCTCAGTCACTGCAGGACTATGAAAATGTGGAGAATTGAGGAGACAGGAGATTTTCTTGGAAGAAGGCTTTTGCCATGGTGTGTTTCCACAGTTTCAGCGTGGGAGATGGGAGCAGGAGTGCTACTGTATAAACTCAAGCCAATGTAGGGTGCCTTCAAAGACCTCCCTCAGAGCTTGATATATGTTTCCTTCAGTTGGTGATCATTGCAGAGTAGGGATATCCATTTCCTTAAAGGAACCACACTAATCCACAAGGGTATTTTCTACCAGAACTCAACAGACTGGCATCAGTATACTGTATTTTACAATTTCTGGACCATTCCAACCTGAATAACACAATACGTAGGTCATCCATATTGCAACTTAAGGTCAACCACACCAAACCCAGATCCTTCCCACAGTCTCTTTGAACCACCTGCATTGTGGAAATGACCATTCACATCCTTCTAGCCCAATGTGTAAGACAGCTCTTTAGTACTACTTCACATACTCTTGGTCTTACATTCTTATTCTAGCCTTTGCTACAGCAACTAGTTTATCACAGGCATCTACTAGCTTAGCATAGGTCTAACTGGTGAGAGCCTTGCCTCAGATATGCACCCTAGTTTCCTCACTGTTGCCTCAGGGCTTCTTTGACTATGCAACATAGGACTCCTGCAGGAACCAAGCACAGATACATGCTCAACACAGGAATACCAGTGAATTAATGCCTTGTGGGCAACTTTTGAAAATAGAGCCAAAAGCTGACAGATAAATGCTTCCCCTCTCTGTTCCTTCAGAAGGGTTTTGAGAGCTTCACAAGGCTTCTCAGAAACTCCTGAGGACTGAACAATCAGTCACCCCTTGCAACGGCCATCTCAATAGCACATATTGGTATTAATTCTCCTTCCTTCCTTGTTCATTCCTGGATAAACCACTCACCTATCAACGTTGTCTGAGGCTCTGATTTCAGGGAACCCAGATTAAAATATCCAACGACTAGGTTTCAGCTCCTGATCTTCCCTGAACAAATGCTTGAATACATTTCTTTACACGAATACACACACATACATGCACATATACCATGCACATATGGACACAGACCAGGAATAAGAAATAATATACCAGCACAATGGAAAATAAATCCAAACAAAAAAATTAACATTTCTTTCCAAGCCTAAAGTCTTCAGAAAACTACCTCTGCTAAAGCATACCCCCAGTTTTCATTCCTGAACAGAAATGTTTTATTCTCAGGATAAAATATACATTCAGGTGACTTCAAGGCTTTCCCTAAGGGCCAAGGGTGAGGTTTTGCTTTATATTTGCATAACTCAAAGGCCCTAGAGACGGTTTTCCCAATCTGCCCAACTGTGAAAGCCAAGCCTCCACTTCCTGGATGACTGAAAACTGATCACAGATTTTTAAATGGCCATTGTATTCTCCAGCTTCTTGACTTCAAAAAATCTTGGGGTGTCTCAACTCAACCTGGTCACCCTTGGGCAGATTATGTTTTACATGATTCAGCTGAACTCCAAAATTACTCTTCTAGTGGGGCAAGGTGCCTCATGATCTATGACAGGATTCACACTGGGAAAAGGGGAGAAAAAGGAACCAAGAGTGCAGCCAGCTGTCACTTAAGTAGGGAAAGCTGCCCTATATTCCACTGGCCAGATTGTAATCACATAGCCACAGCCAACTGCAAGGAATGCTGGGGAATGTAGCCTTTATTCCGGGTGGTTTTGTGCCTGGGGCAAGATTTTAGAAGAGTAGAAGGGTGTCTTAGAACTAGCAGTTTCTGCTACTGCCATCCACAGCATAACCTCTCCAACTCCAGCCCGAATCTGAAACTCTAGTACTTAATAGAGTACCTTCAGCCCTCTCCAGGAACAAATTCTGGGAGGGCAAACTTTCTGGAAGCACAAATTGAGAACTCACTTTTCAGTCAGGGCTCAAGAAGGAGTGGCCAGCGAAAAATCTCCAAGCCAATTCTTTCTTTCTGTAGCCAATTTCCTCTCTCTTCTCTCCTCTCTCTCTCTCTTTTTTGAGACGGAGTCTCGCTCTGTCGCCCAGGCTGGAGTGCAGTGGCGCGATATTGGCTCACTGCAAGCTCCGCCTCTCTCAGCCTCCCGAGCAGATGGGACTACAGGCGCCCGCCACCACGCCTGGCTAATTTTTCTTTTTTTATTTTTAGTACAGACGAGGTTTCAACGTGTTAGCCAGGACGGTCTCCATCTCCTGACCTCGTGATCCGCCCGCCTCGGCCTCCCAAAGTGCTGGGATTACAGGCGTGAGCCACTGCGCCCGGCCTCCAAGCCAATTTCTGACAAGCATT
Organism: Papio anubis; assembly: GCF_008728515.1. Classification (NCBI taxonomy): domain Eukaryota; kingdom Metazoa; phylum Chordata; class Mammalia; order Primates; family Cercopithecidae; genus Papio; species Papio anubis. Next base: position 28,900,234 of record NC_044992.1, read on the forward strand.
TGTAGGGTACCAGTCGGAGGCGTCCCGCAGTCACGCAAACCCCTCTGAGTCCCAGTCCGGTCCAAAAAAAGCACTTCCGGAACTAGCGCGCGGAGCGGGAGGATGCCCCGGAAGTATTTCCCTGGGACCTCCCCCCTCCCCCACACGTAGAAAAGATGGCTGCTGTGCAAGTTGCCGGCTCCTTGCCTTCCGGGCAGCCGCGGGAGGCACCGCGGGAAGCAATCCCAGAGCGAGGCAATGCGTTTCGCCGCTTGTCTGCCAGGCTCTGCGCCCTTCGCCCGGATGACAGCAGCTCCGCCCGCACCGAGATCCACCTGCTCTTCGATCAGCTCATCTCCGAGAACTACAGCGAGGGCAGTGGCGTGGCTCCGGAGGTAGGCGGCGCGCCCGGGAGAGAGCTGGTGCGGCGCCTGCTGGCCCCAGCCCCACCCCTCCGGGAACCCAGCTGGTGGCCTTCGCCTGCCTTTCTCTGCTGTTCCTACTCTCGCGCCTGATGATTTAGTTTCAGGCTGGCGTGCCCCCTCCTACCTTGGCACATTCTTAGTTCTCCATTTGGAAGACCCTGCAGTGCTTGGCACGCTCGACTCATTCAAAACCCAACTTGACGACTCCTGCTCTGATAATGCCTCGGGTTTTCTCTGATACCACCTTTCCATCTGTCCGCACCCTCCTTCACTCCCTCTCTATGCACCCAGAACACTTTGTTGACAAAATGCATCATTAGTACTGTTTATTGGGTACATGGTACACGGACCACGTGGGAATCTTAGAACTTGAGTAGTATTAGGTCTTTTTTTGCTGATGAAAATACTGAAGCTCATAAAAATACAGTATACAAAACTCTGCCACAAAGCCCCTACGTTTTGTGTTCCTACACACTGGCTCCTCCCCTCTGCCGTCTTTTTGAGTAATCTTACACACATAAAGCCTTAAATTAATGAATTCTCTGAACTGTTGACACCATGGCCTTCTGGCCCTACGTAGGAAAGAGGGAAGTGGTGCACGTTGCCTGCTTGCGCAGGCATTTCAAACTAGACAGTTCCTAAAGATGAAATTCATTAGCTCCAAACTCACATTCCCATCCACAACCCATCCCACTTTGCAACACACATGCACCATCCACCAAGTCACACAAGACACAAACACTGTTTCTTCCCTCCTTCATCCCAGATCCTGTCCAATTCAGATATTTCAGAATGTGTCTCATACATATTTCTCAGTTCATCCCCTCCTGTCTGTTCCCACAGCGAGTGCCTTAGACCTCAGGCAAGGCGTCTTATGCCTGGACTGTTCCACTGGTCTCTTCTAACTGATCTCCTGCCTCCTGTCTAGCTCCTTTCCAAGCCAGTCATTCCTCTGATGCCAGAATGATCTTTTCTTTAGGAGGAAAAAAATTTGATCATAAAATTTAAAATCTGCTTTGGAAAAGTCTTCAATACGTATCGGTAAATGGTTGAAGCAAGTTGCAGAACAATTCATACAGAATGAGATCTGTATGAAGCTGGAGGAGGGATTTTAAAATATGTGTGTTTATGTATGCAAAGTAAAAGGTCTGAAAGAATTGACAACAGAATAATAGTGTATGTCATTAGGAAGCAGAGTGAGATTAAGGCAGTAGTCGGGGACTTTTGCTGTATTTGTATAATTCGATACTTTTGCAACAAAACTTCCTACCTTTCCATTCTCTCCTGTTACTCCTTTTGTTCCTGTGTGCAGTCATTTAAAACTTGCTGTTCTTCAGGCACCTACTGGTGTTTCACACCTCCAGGTTTTTGCATACTCTGACCACTTTGCTTGCAGTGTTTTTTGATGCCCTATCTGGCAAATTTCTCCTCATCCTTCAAATCATTCCAGGTTCTGCTTTACAATCACCTCCACAAGGCCTCCCTAATTACTGTTTCTGGACAGAGTTTGTACTTTATTCTTTCAGCACTTTATTCACCTTATTTTAATTATTTGTTGTGTTTCTTTCTGTCATTAGTTTGTGAGCTCTTTGAGGTTCGGGAACATGTTTGTTTTTACCTCTGGAGCCCAAGGACCTAGCACACTATGGCACGTTGTGGGTGCTCGGAACCTTGTCATTCTATAAACATCAATGGACGAATGAAGAGTGTGACTTGCAAATAGGTCCTTCTTCTTTTTTTTTTACGAATTCCCTAATTATGCATAAAATCCATAGAAGTGTTAGGTCTGATTTTTCCCAATGACATTGAAAATCTGGTTCACTTACCTTTTGGTATTTTTAACTTTCAGTTTGTGCTTTTATACCCTAGAAGCCTTTCTTTGGTTGTTTAATTATATTGTCTCTACATATATAGAGAGCAGAGTCTTCAGCCTGACCAAAACCATGTTGATTCTTTTCCTTTTTTTTTCTTTTTTTTTTTTTAAGAGACAAGGTCTCACTCTGTCATCCAGACTGGAGCGCAGCAGCAAGATCATAGCTCACTGTGACCTTGAACTCCTGGGCTCAAGCTGTCCTCCCACCTCAGCCTCCCAAGAAGCTAGGACTACACACCACCATTTCCAGATAATTTTTTTTTAAAGTTTTTTTCTGTAGAGATGGAGTCTCACTATGTTGCCCAAGCTGGTCTTGGACTCCTGGGCTCAAGCAGTCCTCCCGCTTTGACCTACCAAAGAACTGGGATTAGGTGTGAGCCACTGTGCCTGACTTTTTCCTTCTTTTTTAGCACATCCTATTTTTGTGCTGTCACTTCATTTTTTTCCTTCCTGCCTCACATTTTCTTTCCCCATTTTGAATGTGAATACTTACTTTTGTTTTCCCATTTGGCTGTGTTTTGAGGATCCTCACTTGACTAATAAGTATTTTACCTCTTCTTTGTTTTTTTTTTTTTTTTTGGTAGGACGTTAGTGCTCTTCTTGTCCAGGCTTGCCGACTGGTACCTCTTAACCAGAATCATCTTGTCAGCAAAGTGTCCCAGCTTATCCACCATTTACTTAACAGATTACAGGTAATCATGTGTGTAACTCTAGAATTCAGATCATGAACTTTTGAGACTAAGTAGATACCTTTGAAATACTACATCTGTAGTAGGTTTGATAGACTGTTTTTTGAGATGCTATAGGAAAAGCAAATGCCTTAATAATAATACTTTTAAAGCAAATATAACTCTGATCCAAAAAAAAAAAAATTATTCTGTAGAATTCTAGTAGTTTGTCCATTAGGAGTATGCCTTTCTGTTTGGTTCAGTTAACCAGTATCATTCAGGCTCCCCAACCTTATAATTTCTTTCTTTCTTTTTTTTTTTGAGACAGAGTCTCACACTGTTGCCCAGCCTGGAGTGCAGTGGCGCTCTCTTGGCTCACTGCAAGCTCCACCTCCTGGGTTCACACCATTCTCCTGCCTCAGCCTCCCAAGTAGCTGGGACTACAGGCGCCCACCACCACACCTGGCTAATTTATAATTTCTTATGGAAGATATATTTGAACAAAATATATCTAAGAATAAATTGAAATAACCCCCTACCTCTTTCCCACCAATATTTTTCCCTTTTCCTGAAGCTACCATTTTTGTGGTCTACTTTTGATGCTTCTAAAATATAAGAAGTAGCTTGGGGCCAAGGGGACAGAAGGATAAAAAGAGCCCAGTTATTTATTTAAGACTATTACCACATGAGTATGTGCATATATTTAAAAGCACAAAACGTATCAACTAGCATTATGTGAATTAGGATGCTTTTGGCTGCAAGGAACAGAAAAGCCATCCCAGAGTCACTAAACAACTTTAAAAAAAATAAAAAGGAATCACTCCATGTCCCAAGTCCCAAGGGAGGCATCTGTAGCCCCTTAATAATAAGAGGCTCATCTTTCCCTTCACCATCCTCAGCATGTGGGTTACCCTCAGCTAGCATCTCTCACAGTCATAAGATGGCTATGCCAATTCTGGACATCCCCTGCCAAAGAAACGATTAATGTTCAGCAGAAGCTAAATAACTGTATTTTATATTGTGTCTCTTATACTTAAGAGTAAGGAAATGTGTCCCATAAACTCTCTACTAGACTCCCCAGTATCTTGCTGGAGAGACTTAGGTCATATAAATACCTCTCTAAACCAGTCTTTAAGCAGGAGAATGGTCTTAGTGAATAGCTCCAGCCAGTAGTTTCAGCCTTCACTACACATTAGAATCACTTGGAGGAGGACTTAAGCTCCCTCGATGCTTACAATGTGCAGCAACAATTAGCCTACATCAGGGTTTCTCAGCCTCAGCACTATTGATATTTTGGCCCAGATCATTGTTTTAGGGGCTGTCTTGCACATTGTGGAATGTTTAGCAGCATCCTTGGGCTCTGCCCACTAGACGCCAGTAGCAGCTCTCCAATTGTGGCAGTCAAAAATACAGGCATTGCCAAATGTTTCTTGGGGGTTAAGGTTGCCCCAGGTTGCCCCACTCTCTTAAACTAATTAGCGTTTACCCTTAGGTCTCATGTGGGAGAGGTGGACTTCCAAATTAAATTAGTACTCTGCCAGCAGGGAAGGAAGAAATGGATGCTGGTAGGTAACCAACCAACTCTGCTGCATGGAGTAAGGCTGTTTTCCGTTTAGAATCGTCGAAACTAACATGGGGTAGCTCCTGTATGTTTACTATTCTCAGGCGTATCGTCTTTGTAACACTGGCAATTGGAGATGTTCCTGAACACCTGTGGCACCTATCACCCTTTACCAGCTTTCCAGCATTTGGTGCCAGTTAGTCTCAATTGTCCATGAATTGACACTTGGATTAGTCTGGTCTGTCCCAACAAGATGATCAGCTCCGTGACAGCAGGGATATGCCCTGTCTTTAGGGGGTATTACTCAGGTCATGTTAGAGATGCAGTAGGTGTTTAGCAGTTATATTGGTTCACTGTGTATTCGTTGAGTGTATTATGTATAAGGCAGTTTAATTAAATTTCAGTGCATTGAAATACTCAAATCTGTGTATTCACAGCTGCCAATGTCTGGTTAGTTCAAGGAAAAGTTACAAGGACTTTATCAAGTTCTACTTTACTAAAGAGGAAGAAGTGAGCAAGACCTTAGGGCGGGGAGAAGGCCCCTACGTTGATCAAACTTTCAGGCCCTTTAGAGGTGATCCTTTTGACACGTAAACGACAGACACACACTCTGTCTTTTATACAGCTTGATTCAGGTGAGCATACATGTCCATAAAAGCATAATATCTTTTAAAATTTAGATCAGAATATATCTTTTCCTGTTGTGTTAGGTAATTGTGGATGAACAGCACTTGGATTTCCTGTTGGCGTATACTATTTCGGCTATTCATCAGTGTAGTTCCTGGACACACATGGAAATTCTTCAAGCCCTGGCAGCTCTGGTGTACTGCAATGGCTCAAAATGTCAAAAGGTAGTTTAAAGTGCTTTATCCTTCCTTTGAAAGGCCAGGAGCACAGGCTCTGGTGCCAACACTGTGTTCAGGTTTCTATCTTGCTACTAATCTCTAGCAATTCTTACTTAGCCACTCTGGGCCTTGTTTCCTCATGTATAAAATTGTTACTCTGAGGATGAAGTGAGACAATACTCGTCAAGTTCATGGCCCTTGGTAAATAGTAACCATTATTCTTAATATTATCATTACCCATCAGCCATTCGGCCACACTAAAGAGCATCAGCTGCTTCCTAGGCTGGGAGTAATGATCCTTATTGATGCTTTTTGGCATATCTTTGCATATCCATCTGAGACATTTATCTAACAGCTAGTCTTTTGGTGCTTAACTGCCATTTAGTTAAAAAAAAGAGAGAGAGAGAAAGAGAGAGAAAAAAGAAAGAGAAGGAAAGAAAAAGAAAGAAAGAAAAAGGAAGGGAGGGAGGGGGAGGGAGAGGGGGAGGAAGGGAGGGAGGGAGGGAAGGAAGGAAGGAAGGAAGGAAGGAAGGAAGGAAATCTGTGTAAAACATAATATTTTCCTAGAAGCTTTTCTTTGACCTATGTTGACTCTTACTTGTCTTAGTACCTCCCAGAGCTACTAGGCAAGACCGGACTCTTAATGAAGTTGAGTGACTTGGCTCAGTCTGATCCTGAAGTCAGGAGAGCTGCAGTACATTGTATGGCAAATTTATGTCTCAGGTATGTGGCTCCAGTCAAGTTTCTCAACAATCATAAGATAGTTCCTCTGTTGGGCCCTTTATAGGTATTTCCCTCTGCCTGAAGCCGGGGCCGACTTAGACAAATAGCTAACTTTGCATTTCCCATGTACTTTACTAATAAAATCATCTTATGTTGTTTGTTAATTTTAATATTGCTTGTAAAGAGGGAAAAAATAGACTAGGACCATATTCCTAAAATGTGGTAATAGTGACATAATGTGCAGTATGTCAAAATTTTGTTTTCTATTGGTATAACTTCTAAGGATATTAAGTTTTTAAAAGGATATATTCATGCAAATTTCAGTGCTGGCAAGATGTATCTGTAAAGGGCAATTTCTTTTTTTTTTTTTTTTTTTTTTTTTTTGAGACGGAGTCTCGCTCTGTCGCCCAGGCTGGAGTGCAGTGGCCGGATCTCAGCTCACTGCAAGCTCCGCCTCCCGGGTTTACGCCATTCTCCTGCCTCAGCCTCCCGAGTAGCTGGGACTACAGGCGCCGCCACCTCGCCCGGCTAATTTTTTTTGTGTTTTTAGTAGAGACGGGGTTTCGCCGTGTTAGCCAGGATGGTCTCGATCTCCTGACCTTGTGATCCACCCGTCTCGGCCTCCCAAAGTGCTGGGATTACAGGCTTGAGCCACCGCGCCCGGCAATTTCTTTTCTTTGAAGAAGACAGAAACAGCCCCAGCTGCTCCCCCTAGATTCTCACAGTAGGCAATTGAAAACGAGCAGCACAAATGTGAACTCGTCTCTGCATGGCACGGTGCTGTCCAGTGAGTAGGAAGGCAGGTACAGATGTGTGATTCTAGCTTGACAGGACCTGTCTGGATTATTTCCCTCTTGGGACTGAACAGCAGAACTAAAACAAGATTTTTCTTTCTCCATACTTTTTCTGCCACAAAATTCTGTAACCTTTCCTTATGGAATCCACCCTTCCTCTTACTCATTCTAGCCCTGTGCCTGTCCCCCAGCAGTAACTAATTAACCAAAATAATAACTTTTCATAGCATAGTTGCATTCAAGGGTATATTCCAACTCTAATAGTCCATATTACTGCTGTTTTTAATTAGTCTTTTGCAAGCCTCATTTCAAAAGAGACTGAGTTTGAGTTATTTTCTCTACGCATTTAGTATGCCCGGACAGCCATATTTGGAGGAACCCTACCAAAATATCTGTTTCCAAGCTTTCCTGACTATTTTACAATCTCCAAAATCATCTGATATGGATGATATCACATTTTGCATGGTAAGTGGACTAGCATTGATCTAGTTAATGTCGTGGATGTGTCTAGCAGCAGATTGGAAAAGTGTTACTAATGAGTTTAATTTGCACTATTAGCTTTGTCTAGAGCAATACACATATATGAAATGTTTGTAACCTAGAAAGACTAAAATCATACCGTTTCGGTTTAAATTATAAGAAGCTTTTTATTTGCTACATTTTACAATTCTAGCTTTTTAGAGGAAACTATTCTTTTTCCTTCTGAGTATAAAACCAACAGTTGCAGGCTAGTGACTATCTTTAAGATGGAAGTGAAGAGAGATTTCACCAAATATATCTGCAATATTTTATTTCTTTTTAAAAAATATGATGCAAATGACAGTTTGTTAACATCCTTTAAATTTAGAGTAACACATTTCAAATGTTATATATCTAAGATAAAGTTCCTTCTAGTCTCCTGCTCAGATGTGGCCACTGAAGACGATTTGTGCTATGTGCTCTCAGTTTTTTTTTTTTATGTATGTAAATGAGTATATTTACAACTTTAAATGGGGTCATATTTAACATACTGTTTTGTAACTTTCTTGTTTTGTTAAAACTTAATATATCTGGGTCATCTATTCGGTTCCTGTTAATATACCTCATACTTTCTAACTGCTATGGCTGGAAGACCTTGGACAAATTAGTTAACTTCTTGGAGCCTCCATATTCCTCCCTGGAAAGGGACTGATATAACCGCATTGTGGGGTTCTTAAGAGAAGTAGATGAAATAAAGCATTCAAAGGGTCTGCTGTTCTTGTTGTTGAGTTTTACATTTAGCAGAGGGTTAGCTTCTAATTATTATCATAATCATCATAACTGAAGTTTTTAAAATTTTCCCACTATTTCAAACAAGACTACAGTTCATATCATCCCAATGTAGGAAGTATTTCTTAAGGACAGAGTTCTAGAAATGAGATTACTGAGTCAAGAAATCAATCTTGGTCAGAATTGCCCTCCAGAAACCAAGTTTTTATAATTTATCATCTGTTCCCACATACATCCCCTTTCCTTTAAGAGGGCTGGGTTTGCCATGTTACAGAGCTTCCCCAATTCTGATCTGTGCTATCTCTTTTTTATCACTTATCACATTTTTCTTGCTAAACATCTTCTCTCTTTTTTCTTACCATTTGTACATACGGGTTTATAAATGTGTACAATAAGACCAATTCATTATTCTTTTCTTCTAGAAAAGAATTCATGGTAGTTTACCAGGTCTCCTTGGATCTTCATCTCTGCTCTGTGTGTGTATGTGTGTGTCTAAAGGTTTTTTCCATCATCCAGAGACTCTCTCTTCCTTCCTAAGTGGTGCTAGTAAGTTGATTCCTGGACAACCAGATTTTATTCTGCCTTCTAACTGGGTCTCCCTTTTCCCCCTAGTTACTGCAAAATGCATTAAAAGGTATACAGTCACTTCTAAATGGTGGGAGAATGAAACTAACACAGACTGATGAACTTGGAGCACTTTTAGCTGTGCTAAAGGTAAGACAAGTCTTCATATGATCATTGTCTTTCCTGTTTCAACCCATGGTACAAGGACCACTTTACATCCTTATTCTAAGGCTAACTTTGAGGTATTAAAAGTTCTTACATATATTTTGAGAAAGTAGACAAAAATGTTCATATTCAAAGACACTTAAGAACAGAAAATAATAAATCTCCATTTAATAAATGCATCAACATTTTAAAATTATCTCTGAATCTTAGGAAGGGAATAGGTAGGGGGGTATGACCTGTAGAAGATTTAATTATAGATTATGTTGTACCTGTTTGTACTTGCAAGAAGAGCCAGTGCTTCTCCTTGGCTTTCTCCTCCAAGTAGTAGGCAGGCCAACCAAGACGTGTGTCAGTGGGCAGCTTCTGAGCGTGCCAGTCAGTCGGAAAGTCAGGCCAGCATCTCCGGGGACCCAGCTTCTTCAGCCAGCAAAGTAAGAAGTAATTCTTTCCTTGTGGCAGTCTCTTGCTCCCACATCAAATAGAGAGATAGCTATAGGTGGAGATAGGTAAATAAAAATGATAAATTGGTTTAAAAAAATTGTAGACAGATAAAGTAATTGGATAAATTTTATGAATAAATAAGGAAACTAAAACCAGACCTGATTTGATCTGACTAAACCAGATCCAGCTGGAGGCCAGATAAACTTCAGCTCTTCTTTAAGCCCTACGCCTTCAAGGTATCTATTTTCTGTCTCATTTATATTTCCTTAGTAGTCTTTTGAACATTAATCTGTGAGTGGTCTGATCCAGACATGGTAAATAGTTCTGTTTTATGATTAATGGTTTTTTTGGTTTTGTGTATGTGTGTGTGTGTGTGTCCTTGATTCATCATTATTAGAAGTTCATGTTTCACGGACTCCCCGGACTAAACATAGAGATGCCCACGGTGTTGTACCCAACTCCGCTTCCTCAGTATGATGGGCGAACACCTATCAAACCACAGCAATCAGAATCCAGTGCTTCTCGACCAACTTTGGTACATTTATGTTTATTTCGATTTAAGTTGTGGCGTATTTTTAATAGATTGCTATGTGTGTTTTCTGTGATTTGCATCACTACTACCCTAAAAGCCTACCTTGAATTTTATTTCAGTTTAGGGTTGTTAGCATAGTAAATTTAAATTCATCTGATGCTCAAAGTACCAGTTAAGCATCTTATACTTCTTAGAGGTGTAGTCAGTGTGACAGCTATAAAAATGAGCATCCACTTTATACCCCAAACCAAGCATTGTCATCCCCATGATGCCCAAGACCAGGAGTCAACAAAGTTTTCTAAACTTTCTCTACAAGGCTAGTAAATACTTTAGGTCTCTGTCATAACTGCCAACTCTATTGTAACAGAGCAAAAGCAGCCATAGACACTATGTAAATAAATGGGCATGACTGTTTCACTAAAACTTTATTTACAGAAGCAGGCTGTGTGTTGGGCTGGATTTGGCTTTTGGGCCATAATTTGCCAGCCCCTCTCTAGATCGTTAGAAGCCCATCTACCAGTCAGTACGCCATCTCCACACCTTACATTCACCTGATTTCCCAGCCTTTCCAGATAGCTGCCATCTGCCTCATGCTTAGGTTGGAGAACCTGGAGCATACAGATGTATGGCCAAGGATTCACTTCCAGAAATGTCATACCTGATCAAAATGCTTCTTATTAGAAATTATTTCACTCATTCACTCACTCAGCATTTACCCAACGTCTGCTGTATTCCAGACAGTGTGCTAAGCACTAAGTATATAGACTGGCTGCTTTTAGGAGTTTGAGGGAGAAGTCAAAGATGGATAAACAACTACAATGCAATATTATTGTTTCTCTCATTAGAATATTCACAGAGTACTCTGGGAACACGTTGAGGGCACCCAGTCTAAATGGAGGAGGAAGAGGAGGCTTTTTAAAGGTGTGGTAGCTAAACAGAGATTTCAGAGTGAGTAGCAGTACTGACAAGGAGGAATGAGTGTTTCATGCTGATAAAATGAAAGGCGCATAGACATAGAGAATGAGAGTATACATTGCCCATTTGTGTTTTTTTTGTGTTTTTTTTGAGACGGAGTCTCGCTCTGTCGCCCGGGCTGGAGTGCAGTGGCCGGATCTCAGCTCACTGCAAGCTCCGCCTCCCGGGTTCACGCCATTCTCCTGCCTCAGCCTCCTGTGTAGCTGGGACTACAGGCGCCCGCCACCTCGCCCGGCTAGTTTTTTGTATTTTTAGTAGAGACGAGGTTTCACCATGTTAGCCAGGATGATCTCCTGACCTCGTGATCCGCCCGTCTCGGCCTCCCAAAGTGCTGGGATTACAGGCTTGAGCCACCGCGCCCGGCCACATTGCCCATTTGTTAACTAGCAGGACTAGAGTTTCAGTGCGGCAGAGAGAGTGGAGCCATTGTGTAGCAGAGGCTGAATGATGAGATTCTTGTACAGGAGGCTGAGGAGTTTGGGTTTTTATCTCATAGGCAATAGAGATTCATTAAAGAATCTTGTATAGGGGAATGACGTTATCAGATTTGCGTCTTAGAAAAATCACTGTGGTAGCAAATAAAAAAGTATGGGTCTGGGGCCACAATAAGTAGTCCAAGATAGAAGTAATGGGAGCTTCCTTCCCCAAGGCCACAGACTTTGAGAACGTGGAGGAAGACCCAGATTCCAGATATACTTGGATATCAGAAAGAGAGTAACAGGGAGAAAGAAAGAAAGAAAACTGGCTTCTACTTAGTATCTACTTGTACAGAGACCCAAGGCCCTGAAATGTGCATTGTATGTAATGGACTACCGTCTCTTCTATGCGGGCATGTAGTGATACTAGCTATGTATCTTACTTGGAGAACGGATAAAATAGACACTCAAGTCATTTTCTATAGGCTTTAATGCTCGAGAAATTCCAGTTGAGAAGGCTGAGTACTTTCCCAACACCTGTGCAAGGTAGGTGGTATTAGCCGCATACTTACAGATAAGCAAGGTCAAGCTCAAGAGAGGCTAAATGATTTGCCTCAAGTCAGAGAGGTACAATTTAAACCCAGGCCACGTGTTTTACTGTGTCTCATGTATTTCATTCCATCTTTCTAATAGTAGACAGTCAGCACTTAGCATCGTGCCTGATGCCTAGGGTATTAAAGAAGTTCCACTTTTTTCTTTTCTCTTTTCTTCTTTAAACTACATGTTGGGGACATATTTAGTCACTTTAACATGAAGAAGTAATGATTCAGTGAAAAGCCATTCTGAAGTAGCTATTACGTATGTCTTCGTTTGCTCCTAAAATCAGAATAAAAAGAAAAAATCCAAAGTTAAACCAAAGAAAATCCAGCAAGGAGAGGAGGAGGAAAAGGAATCCAGTGGTGAAATAGAGGCAGCCTCAGTCACTGGCACAGGCAGAGTGAACCTGCATGAAGGGAACACATGGTCTCCCTCCTCCCTGGGTGTCCAGAGTTTGCCTTTAGATGGAAGTGGAGCTGCAGGAAAAGATGGAGTCTCCTCACCCTTCAGTTCTTCCAGTTGGAAAAGGGTCAGCAGTAGTGAGTCAGACTATTCTGATGCTGAAGGAGGCATGCAGAGTAAAATGAGGTAGTAGTATTTTGTTACATTTTTATATGTTGTATTCTAAGTTGCATGTAAGTTTATAACTTTCCTGAAAAACTTGACTGCTGCCTGTGATTTAACTTGAAGAGCCTGATTTCTGGGGGCATGGTGTTATTCAGAACATGACTTGCTGTCTTGATCTGCCATTGCACATGTCATTCCTCTCCTTAGAATATTCTTTTTTGCCTTTTCATCTTGCGAACCACTACTCATCTTTGATATAGGCTCTGAAATCATATTCCCCGGGAAGCCTTTTCTGCCTTAGTGTTATTCGTGACATATTATGGTTATCTCCTTAACTGTTCCTCGCTGCCTAGCTTGTCAAGGCTGGGGCTTTGTTTATGTCTAGCAGCCTCAGCATGATGCCTGGCACATACACAGGTCATTCAGTAATACTCGTTGAATGGATAGATGGATACTCGGCAGTGTTTCGTGTCTAACACTAGTTTCCTGATATCAAAATGTTGTCCTCTTGTTCTCCAGTTGTGTTTTTTAATTGTCAGCCTTAATAACTTGTTATAGAAACAAATTGTCTTAACATGTTTTGATTGTACTTTGAAAGAAAAATTTTAATAACACATTGACATCTTTAGGAATTATTTAGAATGTTTAATTTTTGTATGTATCTTTTGAATTAGTGGAAATAAATACCAAATACCGTTTCATGTTTGCATTTTGAAAAAAAAATGATTTTTTAAATGTTTTTTTTTTTTTTTCTTTTGGGTATGAAAGGTCTTACCAAGCCAAAGTTCGCCAAGGAGCCTTAGTTTGTTTTCTTTCTACTATAAAATCGATAGAAAAAAAAGTTCTTTATGGCTACTGGTCAGCCTTTATTCCTGATACGCCTGAACTTGGCAGCCCACAATCAGTGTCCTTGATGACTCTTACGTTGAAAGACCCTTCTCCAAAGGTAAGAGAATTTAAACTCTAAGCTTTATAATAGGAAGAAAAAATGTACAGATCCTTATTGTTTTCCCTGCCTTATCCTATCTGATCTGAATATAGCTCTTAGTAACACTGACCCAAGTTCTGACTTGAGAACCACTGGACAGACAGGAAAATAGGAAGTGGGCTTTTGTGAATAATATGTTGAGGCTGATCATATAGGATCACTTCTGCCCCAGGGCTTGCTTGAAGCCTGAGCACACTGAATTCTAACTTTGGTGTCTCCCTTGAACTGCACTGAAGCAGCTGTGCTTCTCTTAGTTTTGTGGAAATGTTGATTGCTGTGGTATTTATAATAAGAAAACATCAGAAATGGCTTAAACAACTCAGTAGAATATTATGGTACCTAATGGCTATGAAGGATGCATAAGGCTTAGAAAAATGCTCAAAATGTTCTGTGAAAACACAGGATATAGAATTAAATATACAGTAGGATCCCAAACATGTTTTTTTTTCCTTGTAACTTTTCCAGTTTTCAAATCATGTGTAATAAATATTTACATATTTTAATGAGAAAAACTTATTTTTAAAAAAGAAGAAGAAAATGATTGGCAGGCATGGATACCTATAGCAAGATATCTCACGGCTGATCAAATATTTGCCTCTGCTTAGATATGTTAATTCCTCTCCAGAATTTAGCCACTTAACCAAGTAAGGAAAATAGCCTGCTGTTTACAACAGTGAATATTAAAAAGTCATGCCGAATGGCATCTGGGTGTCCTCAGGTAACCAACTACCCACAAAGAGAGAAGTTTTAATTAGGCCAACAGCATATTGTTCCTTTTCTATTTTAAAGATTATTAAGGGGTCAGGGGTGGTAACCCACAATACGTTGGAATTCCATATGAGTCATTTCCTTGAGTAACTTACTATATAAGAACATTTCTGGATGACCCATCAGAAGCTTTTACAAGGTAAAGAAAAATAAGTTAGCTTCAATTTTATACCCCCGCAAAAAAATGACTTGTGGGGTATTTCAAATACTCCTTATCCTAGGAAATTAAACTGGCAGAAATTTTACAAATTAACTAAATCAATAGTGAATGAGAACCTGGGAGAAAAATGGAAAATGAGTGGTGGCAAATAAATCAGTAATGAAGCCATTAGAGTAACTGAAATAAAAGCTGCTAAAAATATTGAGAACATATATTTGAAGACACTCCAGCTGGGGGAGCTGCCAGCAGTGGCCAAGGAGATGGTGCTATGGAGCAAGCAGCAGCCCAGCTTCATCACCTGTATCACAGCTGCCCAGCCAAGGGGATGCGGGACGTGGGGGTTTGGAACATGAATACATAAAGGTTATGAGGTCATAGCTGATGAAAATGAATTGGAATAATTTTCCTGACGTTTATATCTTCATATTTTTAAAAATGTTTACATTTCACTTAAAGTGCCATGAGAAATTTCACATATTGCAAAGTGGTCTTATCCATCTCCTTGATTTACGTACCTTTTAGACTTGTTCTAGGTATTTAAGTTTGGTGAATGCAAGAAATGTGCTGAGGAAAAAAGATACAGAACTTCCTTCTGGAGATGTCATAGATCCAGTACAAAAAGCCACAAGGAACTCCTGGAGAAATAAAAAACAAAACAAAACAAAACAAAAAAACAGTCGTCCTACTTAAAGAGGATTTTAAAAGATGAAAGAAATTAAATTAGTTCAGTATAATTGCAAGTGAAATTATTGTACTTGAGAGATTTTTTAAATCAAGTGTTAACTTGGAAGGGTTTAAATAAGTGTGGAGATTATTGTTTACAACAAAGCTTGGAACATACCTTTGCAGTCTGTCCATAGTGTAAGTAACTATGCACCAAGACATATACTAGAAGGAAGTGTTGTGGTAGGTGATGTCATAGGACAGCCTTTTTTTTTTTTTGAGATGGAGTTTCGCCCTTGTTGCCCAGGCTGGAGTGCAATGGTGGGATCTCGGCTCAACGCAACCTCCACTTCCCGGGTTCAAGTGATTCTGTCTCAGCCTCCCGAGTAGCTGGGACTACAGGCATGCACCACCATGCCTGGCTAATTTTGTAGTTTTAGTAGTGACAGGATTTCTCCATGTTGATCAGGCTGGTCTGGAACTCCTGAGCTCAGGTGATCTACCTGCCTCGGCCTCCCGAAGTGCTGGGATTATAGGCGTGAGCCACTGTACCCAGCCCAGTGGGACAGGCTTTTAAAATAAAGACTTCTAGAAAGTTATGTGCATTAAAATTAAAAATAACAGATCATGTAATTAGAATAGAACAGCATTCTGGATTGACCAGATTAAAAGAGCTGCCATGATTTCAGGCCAAGTGGTCATCTCAGGTATTCCTTGTGCATGTAGGGTTAGATGGCTGGAGTTCCTTTTAGCCAGGATTAAATAAGACAACAATAGTTTATCTTGTCATTGAAGTGCTTAGTGGTTAGTTTTGACTTTATGGCAGGTCTGATATGACCCATGGCATACTCAGCTGAAAGCACAATTTTAACTGGTGTACTGAGAAGTTTTCTAAAGACTAATGGACAGAAGGAAAGGTGATCAGACTCTTCCAGTCAGAATGCCAACAATAAACAGAGGCTACTTTTAGGAAATTGCAACATGATATGCTAGAATGGTTAACTGGGGAGAAGAAAACTTAGAAATGTCCATTAGGATTTGGCAGTGTTGTGGTACTTGGGAAATGATCACCATGTTGGAAATGTGCTTCAGAGAGCACATCTTATATGCTTCCAAAAGGGACAGAGCAAATTATCAATAAAAAGAACAAGACTAATTTAATAATTTCTTTTATATGATTTTCTTAGGTGTTATAAAGGCATATTATGGAGAATATCATCAAGACTTGTCTAAGAAACAAACTACAGGGCAAACCTTTATCTTGGTACCTTGAGAATTATCCTGATTTACAAATTTTAGGATGATGATTTATTGCTCTTTTAGATAACTATAAAAAGTGAAAACAAATCGAAATCAAGATAATAGATGGTGTAGGCCGGGCGCGGTGGCTCAAGCCTGTAATCCCAGCACTTTGGGAGGCCGAGGCGGGCGGATCACGAGGTCAGGAGATCGAGACCATCCTGGCTGACACGGTGAAACCCCGTCTCTACTTTAAAAATACAAAAAACTAGCCGGGCGAGGTGGCGGGCGCCTGTAGTCCCAGCTACTTGGGAGGCTGAGGCAGGAGAATGGCGTGAACCCGGGAGGCGGAGCTTGCAGTGAGCTGAGATCCGGCCACTGCACTCCAGCCTGGGTGGCAGAGCGAGACTCCGTCTCAAAAAAAAAAAAAAAAAAAGATAATAGATGGTATAACTAGAAAAGAGAATGAAAAGGTTGGAATTGTTAACCGTTATGGAATGGTAGATTTTCTCTCATATGGCCTGCCCAGAACAGGCAATCTTTGCTTAGTGTATTAGCAAAGAACAGGCAGTCTTTAATTAGTGTATCTGTATTCACGCTTCTGATAAAGACATACCCGAGACTAGGAAGGAAAAGCAGTTTAATTGGACTTACAGGTTCACATGGCTGGGGACGCCTGAGAATCATGGCAGGAGGCAAAAGGTACTTCTTTACATGGCGGCAGCAAGAGAAAATGAGGAAGAAGCAAAAGCGGAAACCCCTGATAAACCCATCAGATCCTGTGAGACTATCACGAGAATAGCCGGGGAAAGACCAGCTCCTATGATTCAGTTACCTCCCACAAGTCCCTCCCACAACACGTGAGAATTCTGGGAGATACTATTCAAGTTGAGATTTGGGTGGGGACACAGCCAAACCATATTATCACTTAGATACCTCCCAATCCAGAGTCCCTGACACAATGTTGAAATGCCTTTACGTAAAAGACAACTGACTTTGGAAGTGAGATCCAATAAAATAACATGTAAACAGTCAGGTGCCCTGTATGGAAACTTCAGTGGTACCCACTCCCAGCAGGGACTTCTTTGTCACCCTTCCAGAAATATTCTGAGACCAAACACACATAAAGAAGAAAACAAATTAGGATTGACTAAGCTGCCTCAGCAAACATTTCTGCTACGTTCTTAAGTAGCAAAAAAGGAAAAGTACTTTTCTGTTCTATTAGCTTTAGATAAGCCTTCATGACCAAGGAGATGAAACTCTACACTAGTAAAACCAAGCACACTGACTTTTGTAAGACTGAAAAGCCTTTCATTCATCATTTTAAATATTCAGACAATAAAAACTTAACAAAATGAGCTCCCTGGAGAGCTACACCTATTATGATTTGCTTGCACATTAGTAATTTCTGCTGAAAGTGCTGATTAGAACTGGCAAACAAGATACTAAATGTTGATATAAGAATAAATAAAGCAAAACTTGTACCAGATTCAGTATCTTAAGTAACAATTATAACAACAAAGATATGTTAAACAGAGTTTAAAGGAAATTAACTCAGAACTGTGAGAAGTACAATATGATGTAGTATCACATTTCTATGTAGATTTTATAACTTGGTGGAAAAAAATAACCAATTTCTATGACATTTGTTTGCATCTGTGATAGTCGTGATTTTGCCCTTAAGATGCCAAAATTGTGCTAAAATTTTTGACTTTTGGAATGTTAGTTCATTTCTTTCCATTCGATTTTTAATTTTATTCAGTTTGTGAGCTGTTGGAATTGTGAATTTTAATTGTCTTCTAAAGAAATAAAAGTTTAGCATAAGATCTATCTTGTTGAGTTCGGACCAGCCTCTAGTAGGGATTGGCCAACTGTGGCCTGTAGGGCAAATCTGGCCCACCACCTGTTTTTGTATGGCCTGTGAGCTAAGAACGGTTTTTACACTTTTAAATGGTTTTAAAATAAAACAATAATATCTCATGTGAAAATTATATGGAATTCAGATTTCATTGTCCGTAAATCAAGTCTTTTTGGAACACAACCACATTTACTCCTTTACGTGTCTATGCTACAATCATAGAGTTGGGTGGTTGTGACGGAAACTGACCTGCAGAGTCTAAAATATAAAATGCATACCACTGGCTCTTTACAGAAAAGTTTGCCAGCCCCTGATCTGAGTCCTTTTTGGATCAGCCGACTTGTGTTCATGCTCTTGCTGTCTCGTTTTTTCACACATATACACACGGTTTCCTAATACATTGTCAGTTTTCCACCTTAGGGGATTATGCTTCATTCTGAAGTCTGATGCTACTGTACTTCAAATTTCTTTTCAGAGCAGTAAGTCTAGATTTCTACGATTCCAGTCTATAAAAGGCCTGCCTGGTGATTTATCATCTGGTTGTTTGGAGATAATATAATTGAAGGCTTTTGGGAAAAGCTTTTTTGCTCCAAACTCAGATATGCTTCATATTGGGTAACTATTTAGGTTAGATTCTAGAATTGTAATGTTGATTCCCTGCTTTTAAATTTTTTGACTAAAAATGTTAATTGTCATTTTTGGATGAGCTGGCCAAAGAGAGTACAATATTATTCTGTATTAATAGTCCTTTGCTTATTACCTGTATCCTGTTTTTGTAAAGTTGGACTTTCTTTTCCTTTCTGATTTTTAATACTGCAAAATCGTCAGAGTACCAATTGAAAGTAATCTTTCAACCTTATTAAGAAAATCTTGGTGCCAGTGACACCTTTCCTGACAAATATAGCAGTCCATGACAAAGATGTACTTTTTGTCCTTTCCATTCATAAGATTGTACTTAATGGTATTCCTTTTTTGAATTGTCAAATACTGTCACTGCAGGCAGTGTTATTTCCTCTACCTGAGACTGTTTCTAAAAGTTGGATCACTAATGATGTCTGCCAAGTTGTATGTACACCAAGTTCCTAAAGTCCTATTTAAGTTAACATTGAACACATACGTAAGAGTGGAAGATGAGGCATAATGTTCTCAGGAACTTTGATAGGAAACAGACTCTAGGCACTTGTATTTTTTCTACCCCGTGGGCTGTTTAGTTCTAACTTTTCAGTTGGCATTCTGCTTGAATAAAGCAGGCCTCTAATCCTTGTTCTCATGCTCAGGATTTCAGATTTTTGTGCTATGGTGTAGCTTAGATTTACTTCTTACTGTAAGAAATCTAACAGCAATGTGTTTCTAGAGTTTTTTTAAGCCAGGTGTGGTGGCACACACCTGTAGTCCTAGCTACTTATGGGGCTGACGTGGGAGGATTGCTGGAGCCCAGGAGTTTGGGGCTGCAGTGGTTATGATTGCACCACTGCACTGCAGCCTAGGTGACAGAGCGAGACTATGTCTCTAAAATAAAAATAAAATAAAGATTCTTTTCTTAGGTGTGGGATGCAAGTGGCCTAGTTTTTAGGAACTAACAGATAATCCCATTGCCTTTATTCTTCTAATTAAAATGATTGTAAATACTTTGAACATTAAGCATGTATAGGAAGAAGGGAATCTGACTCCTAGTTTTCAACTAATCAGTGTGAATCATCCCGAAATTTCAGACACGTGCCTGTGCTCTGCAAGTTTTATCTGCCATCTTGGAAGGCTCAAAGCAATTTCTTTCTGTTGCTGAAGATACCAGTGACCACAGAAGGGCTTTTACCCCCTTCTCTGTAATGATCGCTTCCAGCATTAGAGAGTTGCACAGATGTCTTTTGTTAGCTTTGGTGGCAGAGTCATCCTCACAGACCCTTACTCAGATAATTAAGGTAATGTACCAACTGCGGGTTCCAGAGGGGGCTTCTCTGTTTTAATTTTGTATACTGTTTTACATAGCCCAAAAGTAACTTGACTTAAGAATATAACTAAGTAATAGTTTTATTAAAAATACCCTATTTGGAAGTCTGTACCTACTTGTGTGATCTTACCTATAATCTCTGTATCTCTGTATGTCCTAATAAATGATTTGCTAAAAATACTACTTTATCTTTAGTTGTACCAATGAGAATACAAGTATTAATTTAAAAAAGAAAAAAAAAAAGAACTAATTTTTAGTTGTGTGAAAACTTTTCTAATTAAACGCTGCAAAATTTGTTTCTATGCTGTGGTTTAATCAAGCCTTTTGATGAACTACTTTTTGTGTTTTACAGTGCCTTGCAAATTTAGTATCAAATGCACCTTATAATCGTCTAAAACTCAGCCTGCTGACCAAAGTCTGGAACCAGATAAAGCCTTATATTCGCCACAAAGGTTGGTAGTGTCTTAAACCTGATGGCTTCTTTATATCAGTCAGATACAGGCTATTAGTCAAAATACATAGATATAGATATATGTATATATTCAAAGCATTTTTACAACTCTTAAGAGATCTCTGCTTATTCTCAACTTTTCAGGGGTATCAGCTGTTGCAAGAATTGACCCCTCAAGTCCCAGTGGAAGTGAGCTAGAGAATTAATTGTAAAGTGTAATGCCTGTTTAATGTTCAGGGCAGTGACCAGAGTATCCCTTTACAATTAAGACTGAGCCGGGTGCAAGCAGCCCCACTCAGGGGTGTGATAGTTTATATCCCTTAGGCATAAGTAGAGCATGGATAGATGGTTAGATAGACAGACAGACGGACAGATAGATACTATCTACTTTTTGGAAAGAAAAACGAATACAAAATTTAACTTCTTTGACATTATTTCCTGTAAGTTCAGATAAAATCCCAGAACTTCAAATCTTTACTAACTGCAGCCTTATTATTTCCTCCCACACATAATGTGTATGTGCTATAAACACTTGCCTTTCGTAGATTTGCTTTTCTTTTGTTTGCAAGCTTTCACATCACACCACATTCTGATGAGTTCAGTTTTTCAGACAGGATTGTAACAAGGAAGGAATAGTGGCTGTTTTCGGTGACATAGTGGGAAGAGCATGGGACCTGAAGTCAATCCAAGGGTCTGGAGCCCACTCCCATTTTTGCCACCTCATGGCCATGGCCCTCTCTGAACCCTAATTTCTTGCTAACAGCAAGAATTATAACTATGTCATAAGATTTTTATGAGGCTCAAATGAGATAAGAGGTGTAAACTAAGTCCACTTCACTGCTTACATTAATGTGTAAAAAAGGGACCCAGAAAGATGAGTCTTACCCTAAAGTTTCCCATCACATTCATGGCAGAAATAAGATGAAAACAACCCCTGCTCATTCCACCGTACCAGCTTTTCATTATCTGCATCTTCAGCTGAAGAGAGTGCACCATGTCTTTAAGGTTCCTTTCAAGTATCTGACTTTATCCTCAAGTAACTTTTTTTCATTAAAATGTTCAAACCCTGAAATTCTTAGGTATGAGCCTAACAAAATATGTACAAGATCTATACGAAGAAAACTGTGAAACTCTGATGAAATAGATAACTAAATGAATGGACAGAGATTCCATCTTCATGGATAGGAAGGCTCAATATTGTAAAGATGTTACTTCTTCCCGGCTTGATCTATAGATTCAGTGCCGTCTCAATCAAAATTCCAGCAGGTTACTTTGCAGATATCAACGAACTGATTCTGAAATGTATATGGATAGGCGAAAGATCCAGAATAGCCGACACAATATTGATAGAGAAGAACAAAACTGAAGGACTGACGTTCCCTAACTTCAGAATCTACTATAAAACTACAGTAATTAAGACAGTGTGATATTGGCCAAGGAAGAGACAAACAGATCAGTGGAACAGAATAGAGAGCCCAGAAATAGACCCACATAAATATAGTCAACTGATCTACAACAAAGGAGCAGATACTTTTCAACAAACGGTGCTGGAACAGCTGGACATCACATGCAAAAAAAAAAAAAATGAGTTTAGGCACAGACCTTTTATTTAGCTTTTTAAAAATATTTCTTGTTAAAATCTGGGGTTCATTCAGTGTACATGCATTGCATTTAGTTATCATATCACTGTAGTCTTTTTACATCTAGAGTTCCCCCACCCATCTTTTTTACATCAAACGGACTTAGGAAAGAATCCAACCCAATTGTCTTATAGAATGTGAACTCTAAGCTCGTCACCAAAGATAACAAAATAAACCACATTCTCAATTTGTCAGATTGTTTCTTTATGGTGTTAACTTATTCTCCTGTCCCATGTATTTCCAAACTGGAAATGAGGTCTAGAAGTTTGATTAGATTCAGGTTACACAAGGAACTATTCTTAATTGCCTGCAGGGATAACTACCATCTTTACGGTAGCTGTTCCCATGGTGATAAGTTCTTTACTGCTTCCTTTGACAGATGTTAATGTTCGTGTGTCAAGTCTCACACTCTTGGGAGCTATAGTGTCCACCCACGCACCTTTACCTGAGGTCCAGCTACTTCTGCAACAGCCATGTTCTTCTGGACTCGGTAATAGCAATTCAGCAACCCCTCACCTCAGCCCTCCTGATTGGTGGAAGAAAGCCCCTGCAGGACCCTCTCTGGAAGAAACATCAGTTAGCTCACCTAAGGGGTCTTCAGAGCCCTGCTGGCTCATTCGACTCTGCATTTCCATTGTGGTACTGCCCAAGGAGGATTCCTGTTCGGGTAGCGATGCTGGCTCTGCAGCAGGAAGTGCCTACGAACCATCCCCCATGCGACTGGAGGCCTTACAGGTAGGAGGTTTCATTTCTTCATCTCTGAAGTGGAAGTAACCATTCTTCCTTCAGAGTGCCCGTGAGGAGCGAGCAGATAAAACCAAGCCACATGTCAATTGTGTTTGCGGGAGTCGTATTTTAGGTATGGGTGGTCTATTGTTTTTGTTGTTTTGTTTTGGGGAGGTGTTCCGTGGTTGCAAAATAGCAGATTCATTCCTTTTTGTTCTTTGATTGCAAATTATTTTAGTCACTTCAGGTATTACATGACAGGTGGATGTAATAGATGGTAGAATAATTCTGAGTGAAATTGTACAGTTAATTTTCGATTTTTTCAACTTAAATGTTTAATTATTTATCAGCTTCTCCTTGGTCTTGTACCTGCTTAGAGCAACAAAATAATTGTTCCTTCAAAGAAAGAAAACAATCCTAGATAAAAGAGTTTACTTTTTCTATACAAATATGGTCTGAGACTAGGCCTGGTCCTGGGGTCTGCTGCTAATTAACTGGACAACATGAAACATATCCTTTAACCTTGTCAGGCTTAGTTTCTTTAGCTGTAAAATTCAGTTAATACCTAACTTAAAGAATAGTTCCAAGACTTAAATGAGATTCCATTAATGAAAAGCAATCATATACTAAAGCACCATAAAACTATGATACAGTTAATTGATGTTAGTCATGAAATAAAGATTATGGTTCTTAATTTCATTCAACAGATTTCAACCCGTGTTAAACATAAGCGATTTCTGAAATATTATAACATTTTTCTGGATATTGCAGCCTTGCACTCAGGTCTTAGAGGGTTAATTCCATGCCCTCTCTGCAGGTATTGGCTCTTCTGGCAAGGGGCTACTTTTCAATGACTCAAGCCTACTTGATGGAGCTTGGAGAGGTGATTTGCAAGTGCATGGGGGAAGCAGATCCATCCATTCAGCTTCATGGAGCAAAGGTAATTTTCATCAAAACCACAACGCTTTTTCCTTCTCATCACTTTATATCCCTCCTTTTCTTCACTTTACATTCTTCTGCCACATGTCCTTCAATTCTGAGATTTCTTAAAGAGATTTCAGGTGAGGAAGACTATACATTCTTCTCTTTTCAGCTCTTACATGTAAACCCCAAGAATTGATTCGGTAACAAATGAATAAGATACAGCTGTTGATTTCAGTCCTTGAAAGAATGCCTCTGTTAAGAGTGACTGAAAAAAGGAAGAAAATTAGTTGCAAATTATGTTTCTCCTTGATTTGAGGTGATCTCCAAACTAAAGTGAAGTTGTTTGTTAGTCCTAATTCTCTGCTTTGGTAATTCTTTTTTCTTGGCAGCTTCTGGAAGAACTGGGCATAGGCTTAATACAGCAGTATAAACCGGATTCTACTGTAGCACCTGATCAGAGAGTGCCAGTCTTCTTGGTAAATAAATGTCAATTCATAGTTTTCTTTTATTAGTGCTTCAGTTACAGTTTTATTTTGAAGCTCAGTGATAAGTGGAGTAGATGATATGGTTTCTTCCAGTGTCAAAAATTGTGTTTTATAATCCAGGAAAACATGAAACTAGTATAAATGGGTTTTATTTTACATTTCAGTTTATTTGCAATTTAGTATGTGGTAGGCTTGTGTATAACATATAACCAGCAATAGTAAAACTAATATTTCTTTTGCATAAAACCCAGTCTGGTTACTCAGCCTGCCCAAGAGACAAAGAGCCAGGAATTTTGTATCCAAAGCCATGGGATCAAATTTAGGGAACATGATTGTATTAGTCCATTTTATGTTGCTGTAAAGGAATACCTGAGGCTGGGCAATTTATAAAGAAAAGACATTTATCTGGCTCACAGTTCTGCAGGCTATACAAAAAGCATGATGCCAGCATCCACCTCTGATGAAGCCCCAGGAAGCTTTTAATCCTGGTGGAAGGCAAAGGGGGAGCAGGCATGTCATATGGCAAGAGAGTAAGCAAGAGGGAGATGCCAGGCTCTTTTAAACAACCAGCTGTCATAGAGTGAGCGCTCACTCATTTGCACAAGGACAGCACCAAGCCATTCAAGAGGGATCCGCCCCCATGACCCAAACACTTCCTATTAGACCCACCTCCAGTGTTGGAGGTCACATTTCAGCATGAGGTTTGGAGGAGGCACACATCCAAACCATATCATTCTGCCCCTGGCCCCGGCAAATCTCATGTTCCTCTCATTGCAAAATAGTCATCTCTTCCCAATAGTTTCCCAAAGTCTTAACTCTTTCCAGCATGAACTCAAAAGTCCAAAGTCTCAGCTGTGACTCAAGGCAAGTTCCTTCCACCTATGAGCCTGTAAGATCCAAAACAAGTTATTGATTTTTAAGATACAGTGGTGTACAGGCATTGGGTGGACACTCCCATTCCAACAGGGAGAAATCAGCCAAAAGAAAGGGGCAACAAGCCCCACACAAATCCGAAACCCAGCAGGACAGACACTAAACCTTAAAGCTCCACAACAGTCCTTTGACTCCATGTCCCGCATCCAGTGCGCACTGGTGCAAGGGGTGGGCCTCCAAGTCTTCTGGCAGCGTTGCCCTTGTGGCTTTGCTGGGTGTAGGCCGTGACCATTCCCAGAGTTCCACTGGGCGGTGCTCAGTTGGAGACGCTGTTTGGGGGCTCCAACCCCATATCTCTCTTTGGCACTGCCCTAGTAGAAGCTCTCAGTGGGAGCTCTATCCCTGTGGCAGGCTTCTACATGGGCACCCAGGCTTAGGGAATCCTCTGAAATCTAGGTAGAAGCTCCCAAGCCTTCTTCACATTTGCATTCTGTGCATCTGCAGGCTTAACACCACATGGAGACCGCTAAGGCTGACAGCTTGTACCCACTAAGCCGAAAACCAAGCAGTATCTGGGGCCCTTTGAGCCAAGGCTGGGGATGCTGGGAGCAGTGTCTCAAGGCTATGCAGAGCAGTGGGGCCCTGGGCGTGGCCCCCAAAACCACTTTCCTCCTAGACCTCTGGGTGTGTGATGGGAGGGGTTGCCTCAAAGATTTCTAGAATGCCCTCAAGGCTGTTTGCCCATAGTCTTGGCTATTAGCACCTGGCTCCCTTTTAGTCATGCTAATCTGTCTAGCAGGTAGTTGCTCAGAGCTTGGATTCCTTCTCCAGTACAGGGCCAGGGTGCAAATTTTCCACATTTTTATGCTCTGCTAACCTTTTAATGGTAACTTCCAACTCTAAGTCATTCCTTCGCTCCTACATCCGATTATAGGTTGTGAGAAGCTGCCACATCACCTGTTGAGTGATGCTTCGAATTTCTTTCACCAGATACCCTAAGTCATTACCCTTAAGTTCAACTTTATGCAAATCCCTAGGACATGGGCATAATGCCGCCAAGTTGTTTGCTAAGGTGTAACACAGGTGACCTTTCTTCCAGTTCTCCCAACTTTTTTATTTCTATCTGAGGCCCCCTTAGCCTGGCTTTCACTCTCCATATTTCTATCAGCGCTTTGGTCACAAGCATCTAATCAGTCTCTGAGAAGTTCTAAACTTTCCTTTGTCTTCCTATCTTCTGAGCCTTCCAAACTCTTTCAACCTCTGCCCAGTACCAAGTTCCAAAAGTTGCTTCCACATTTTTAGGTATCTTTATACCAACACCCCATTCCTTGGTACCAATTTTCTGTATTAGTCTCTTTTCTGCTGTGTAAAGAAATACCTTAGACTGGACAATTTATTTTTCAAAGAGGTTTATCTGGCTCATAGTTCTGCAGGCTATACAAGAAGCATGGCGCCAGCATCTACTTCTGGGGAGGCCTCCAGAAGCTTCCAGTCATGGTGGAAGGCGAAAGGGGAGCAGGCATGTCACATGGCAAGAGAGGAGGCAAGAGAGGAGGCAAGAGAGAGATGCCAGGCTCTTTTAAACAATTAGCTCTCGTTTGAATATCAGAGTAAGAACTCACTTATTACCACAGGGATAGCACCAAGCCATTCAGTAGAGATCTGCCCACATCACCCAAAAACCTTCCTCTAGGCCCACCTCCAACATGGGAGGTCACATGTCAACATGAGATTTGGAGGGGACACACGTCCAAACCATATCAGCCACTTAATGGATATGTGGTTATAGGCATGGTTTCCTAGTTGTAAAAAGGAATAATAAATCATAACCCCTCAGTCACAAGGCTGTTGAAAAATCGAATGACATGTAAAGATGCTAACACATAGGAGTTAATTCTGGTACCCGTGACCTCCCTGCCCCCCACCAGCCCCACCATGTTTCTATTAAATTCCTGTGATTTCAGGTTGTTTCTGCTACCCCCACACTGTGCCAGTTCCAAAGATGGATGAAGGGCACGTGACCACACCAGAAAAGGCTTCTACTTAGTGCTAAAGCCAAATCAGCTCAGTGCTGGTGGTCTTTGCTCCCTCTGCCCTCCACATGCTGCCTGTTCTTTTCTTCTTTTCCGTTCACAGTTTCTGCCATCCTTGCAATGAGTTAAAGATTCTAACCCTAGTCCCTGCCTTAGACTGCCACTAAAGCTTCCATGTAACATATGCAGGGAGGTGAGCTGAGCTTTGTTATCAGACAGAACTAGGTTTGAATTCAAACTTTTCCCTTTGCTAGATAAATAACTTTAGGCAAGCCTCTTAACTGTTCACACTCAGGTATTGTTCATCTGTGGGGAAAAAAAAGACATGTTTTCTATATTGCTTGTCTATTAGTGAGTAATAAATTAAACATTTAGCAGCTTAAAGCAATGTACGTTTATTTCCTCACAGTTTCTGTGGGTCAGGAATTAGCTTGACTGAGTGATTCTGGCTTAGTTCTCACATGAGGTTGGGATCAAGATGCCCCCAGGGTTGCAGTCAACTGATGAGTTGCAAGACTTGATGGGGTTGGAGGATTTTCTTCCAGGGTGGCTCACCCATAGACCTAGCAAATTAGTGTTGGCTGCTGGCAGAACCTCAACTCATTTCCTCCCTGTGAGGACGTCTCCAGAGGGCTGCTTGAGTATCCTCTTGACGTGGCAGCCAGCTTCCTTCACAGCAGGTGATCCAAGGGAAAGAAAGCAAGACAGCTGTGGTGCTTTTTATGAGCTAGCTTTGGAGGTTTCATGCCGTCTTTTCCACAACATCCTATTGGTTACGCAGGTCAGCCTGTTCAGTATGGGAGGGGACTACACAAGGGTGTAAATATTAGTAGGTGAGTGTAATTGTGTGCCATCCTGGAGACTGGCAACCACTTTTTGTCCACATTCTTCTAGAGTGGGGTAGGAAGGGCCCAGACTGGGTTTCCAGGAGCTGAAGTAGGAGAAAGACAGAACTGGTGCGTGAAATACACAGCAAAACCCTGGACTAGGTCCATGGGACAGAAACAAAACATACCAAAACTATAGAGATTCGCAAATGAACATGAAATCACAGGATATGTATAAAGCATGGAAAGGAAACTGTTCACATGGCTACTTTAGAGGCTGTGAAGTGAGATAGTTCTTCAAAGTGCTGAAAACAGAACCTACTGCCCAGTTTAAGAGTGTCCACTGTGTATCAGACCCTGCGCTAGAAACCTTACACAGAGCATTGCATTTTATTATCACACAGACTCTGCAAAGTAGTTGAAAAAGCCCTAGCCGAGTGTCAACTGATCTGGATTCTAGTTCACCCCTGCTGCTGATTAGCAGTTGTATTGTCTCTTTGTGCCTCAGTTTCCTTCTGTGAAAAAGCAGGGATAATGCTACAGACCCCATTTATTTGTGCCAAGGAATAACATGAGTTGATACGTGTAAATACTTAGAGCAATGGCTTGCATGGAATGAGCTCTCTGAAGAACATTAGCTGTCGCTGCTGTTGCTGTTACTGTCATCACCGTCTTCAGCCTCCTCTTGATTATTATCACTGTTGTTGCGTAACTTTATCAGACCACAGTCCCTAATCAATAGGAGTTGAAAGGAAGGCTTAAACACTGCAATTGTTTTCTAAAGTCCTTTCCATCACTGTGGAAGAAGAGCCCATGAAAACATTTACAGAAAGCTGCTACGTTAAGGAAGAATGTTTCACTACTAAGGCCATTTCTGGTAGGCTTAGCTCCGAGTTGGTTCTCCTGTTATGTCTTGGGCTGCAGCTTTTCCTTTGCCTCTGTTCCAGGTGGTGATGTTCTGGACTATGATGCTGAATGGTCCTTTACCCAGAGCCCTGCAGAATTCGGAGCACCCAACTCTCC
Organism: Papio anubis; assembly: GCF_008728515.1. Lineage (NCBI taxonomy): Eukaryota > Metazoa > Chordata > Mammalia > Primates > Cercopithecidae > Papio > Papio anubis. Next base: position 28,929,213 of record NC_044992.1, read on the forward strand.
AGGCGAGCGCCTGTGACGCCCTGTCTTCCATCTTGCCAGAGGCCTTCAGCAGTCTGCCGGTAACGTCAGGGTGTTCTCTCACCCTTAAATCATGGCTGGAGCAGCAGAGCTAGAATTTGATGCTATTGCATTTTGAACCAGTATAGAGCATCATCTCTCATGAAAAGGTGCTAATTCTACTTGAGTTGGGGATGAGAGCACTGGGGAACAGCAAATAGGAAAACTTGAAGCCTTAATATATCAGGAAAGCTGTTTCCCCCATGCGTTAGAATGTAGGTGGTAGAGGCAAGGGTAGCAGAAGCTTGGAAAGCAGGGAGATTTCAGGAAGATTTCGTATCCAAACTTTACAAGGCCTGAGTTAAAGCCCAGCTCTTCGACTTGCTAGCTCTTTGACTCTTAGCCTCTCTAAAACGTGGTATTATCATCAATTAGATGGCAGTCATGTGAAAAATAACAAAGTATGTGAAAACACAGATTCGTTGTCCAACACATATAGTATTTGTCTTAGTCTGTTTGGGCTGCTGTCATAAAATACCATAAATTGGGTGTCTTCTAAACAACAGAAATGTATTTCTCATAGTTCTGGAGGCTGGAATTAAGATCAAGTCACTGACAGATTTGGTGCCTCAAGGAGGGCTCACTTTCTGGCTCACAGGTGGCACCATGTGAGCCGTGTCCTCATGTGATGGAAGGGGCAAGGCAGCTCTCTGGGGCCTCAGTCATGAGGGCACTCATCTCTTTCTTGAGGGCTCTGTTCCATGACCTGATCTCCTCCCCAAAGCCCCACCTCCTGATACCATCACCCTGGGAGTGAAGATTTCAACATAGGAATTTTGAGGGAGCATAAACATTCAGAATACTGCTATTCAGAATAGCGGTATGCAGACTGCTCTTTTTCTTTAGTCCTCAGTGACATTTGCATCCATTCTTATTTATATAAATGAGCTTCTATAAAGAAGGCAACTTTAATAAAGGTTAAATGTGATGAGATGCTGTGTGTGTCTTGCACAAAGTGTGTGCTCAGATAATCATGGAATCTGCATTGAACCTGCTCTTTACCAGGGTAACCTCAAGGTCGCACTGGTATTCAACTCTTGAATATGGTCTCAGACACAGATATTTCACATCTTTTATGGAAGCCTTTGGCTCGTAGTTATTTCATTCTCATTTTTCCCTTGTCAACCTTCTGATTGCAGAATGACAGGCAGATCCTGTGCATCACAGTGCTGCTCGGACTGAATGACAGCAAGAATCGCTTAGTGAAAGCTGCAACCTCACGGGCCCTGGGAGTCTATGTGCTTTTTCCCTGTCTCAGACAGGTCAGAGTGAGCCTATTTAGCTCTTCTGTGCCCCTTTAGTGTCCATGACACCCCTATTTTGTGGATATAGAGCTCCTGCATTGGACAGTAAAGGAAACTAAATTGCTTTGTAATCTGATTTCCTTAATTGCTACTAAAATACAGTCATGGGCCAGGCATGGTGGCTCATGCCTGTAATCCCAGCACTTTGGGAGGCCGAGGCAGGTGGATTGCTTGAGCTCAGGAGTTTGAGACCAGCCTGGGCAACTTGGCGAAACCCCGTCTCTACAAAAAATAAAAAAATTAGCCAGGCATGGTGGTATGCGCCTGTAGTCCCAGCTACTTGGGAGGCTGAGATGGGAGGCTCACTTGAGCCTGGGAGGTGAAGGTTGTAGTGAGCAGAGATCACACCACTGCACTCCAGCCTGGGTGGCAGAGCCAGACACACACACACACACACACACACACACACAGATACACGCTCTCTATATATAGTTATACATAAATATAGTTGTATATATGTAACTACAGGCATTACCATACATAGATCATATATATAAATGAACTGAGGCATTACCATATATAAATATGGTATTTATTTTTAATTTTTAATTGCTTAGCACACTGCCTGGGACCTTAGGCGCCCAATAAATGCTTAAATTAATGAATGATATAATAAAAATGAAATGGGACATTACCAGGTGGTAGTCATCATTTAGAAAGCTGACATAGTTTTTACTCAAAAGGACATAATGTCCTCTTTCACTCTTACTTGTGACATTTATCTCACTGAGAGGTGTGTAGGATGTGTTTTGGAAATAAATGCATTTCTTTTTCAGAACATTATTTCCTGAAATGGAAATCAGCCAAGCACAGAGTTCACAGATAAGTGTCCCAGGCCAGGTTATATATTCGATGTTCATAAGGGCAAAATCCATAGGCTTCTCGGGTGTCCATGGCACATACCAAAATCATAGGAGCTTCCCCTGGGATTTTTTTGAGTGTCCAAATTGTAAAATATAAGAAGAACAGTAAATTGATTGAGTAGATGAATTTTTATTTCCAAGTAGAAATTTGCGTGAAGGCTTATAGCTCTATCTGAAAATAAGTTTGAGAATTTCAAAGGTAGCAACTTGACCTGCTGAAGTAATGGCAGTGTTTTGTTTTGTCTTATAGGATGTCATATTTGTTGCAGACACAGCAAATGCAATATTGATGTCACTTGAAGACAAGTCTCTGAATGTTCGAGCCAAAGCAGCCTGGTCCCTGGGCAACCTGACAGACACGCTGATTGTCAACATGTAGGTGACTTACCTTGCTTTCCCCAGCTGACTTCTGAGACTGAGGGCCCAAGAGAATGTCCTCGATCCCTACCATGAAAGAATCAACAGTAGTTCCTGCTTATTATCCCGCTTCCTGCTTTGTTTTTTTTTTTTTATATTCTTTCAGAAAATAAAATGAGCTGTTCTTAATATATATTAGGAATATATTAAGACATATATGTATTAAAAATACTGTATACCTATATAAGTATTATGTCCACACTATAGAAAGCATAAAAGCAAAACCTTAGTAATGGTTACTGTACTTTTAAAATGCATTTTAAAAAATTTCTTAAAGTGGTATATTCACAGGCTAAAAAAAAGCCAAACAGTACAAAGCATCATTCAGTGTGCAGCCTGTCTTCTACCCTGACACCTTAGTTTAACCCTCCCCAGAGGTAGCTGGTTGTTCATGTGCAAGTGTCCTGCTTTTCGTCACTGCACCATATAAGCGACATGTAACGTGTGTAAGCATTCTCTTTTATTATTGCCTTGTTAGAAACCCTTATTTATGATTACATAATTATCACTGTGTGATGATTAACCATTTTTCTATTTCTGAACATTTGTTTTAGGCTTTAGGCTTGTAGGTTTTTATATTCAGTGAATATTTTTGTGCACGAAATCTGCATTTTGAGATTTTTTTTTGGAGACATTCCTAGGTGGGGAACTATTGGGTCAAAATATATATACTGTAAGTTTCTTGATACAATCTAAGCAGATCTGTTAAACTGTTTTCCTAAACTGTTATGCTTATACTAAGTGAATATATTTCTATATGTATATATTTAAGTGTATTTACCTTTTAACATGTGTTGCCTGCTTTGGGTGGAACAGGGAAACACCAGACCCAAGTTTCCAGGAAGAGTTCTCTGGTCTCCTGCTCTTGAAAATGTTGCGATCAGCTATAGAAGCATCCAAGGATAAAGATAAGGTAGACTCACAACAAAACCCAGTATCTCCCAAACAGATCCTTAATGTATTCTAGCTGCAGTGTGGTAGTTTAGTGTGGGTTGATGCTCCTCAGACTATCCCACCAAATGTACTCCTGTTCAAAGGAGACTGAGCGTGTGCTCAGGATGTAAACGGCCCATTCGACACATGTATGGTTTCTTTACTGTCTCCTGCCTCCCGAAAAATATCAGTGCCCATTGTAATACTACATGACATATTCAGGTTCCTTTTAAATTAACTTTTTTTTATTTCCTCCCCCAAAAAAATTTTAAGTAGAATTGACAAGTCAGAAAAATGAGTAGCTCTTGGCTTTGAATATTACCTGTTAAACTAATAAGTTTAAAAAGCACAGGTCTGGGCTTTAGGTCAGACATACATGGATTCACGCCCTGGCTTGCCCTTTAGTAGCTGGGTGACTTTGGTATATTATGTAACTTCTCTGAAGGTCAGCTCCTCACCTGTAACATGGAAGTTATATACCTCACCGGATATGAAGATGCCTTATGTTAAAGCACCTAGCACAATACCTGACCCCTACCATGTGCTCACTTTAATACTACTTCTGAAAATCTGGTAATCACCCAGGAAGCCCTGCCTCAGAGTAATTCAATCAGAAATTCTGAGGTTAGGGCCTGCAAATTGGTTTTAAAACAAAAGGAAAAACCTCCCCAAATGATTCTGGTAGACTGCAGAGGTTGAGACTCTAGTCTAGTAGAAGAGTATTGGACTGGAATTATGGAACCTAGCTTCTCCTCGTCATCTTGCTGTCAGCCAGCCTTGTCCGTTGTCCCCGGTCCGTATACTCCATCTCAGTAAAACAAGGAAGATGGACCTCTCTGAGGTCCTCTCTAGCACTAAATAAAATAAATAAATAAATAATCAGAGAGAGGAGTTTTGTAGAACCTCACCTTTCTGATGGCTCAGGATGTTAACCAGGGCAGACCTTGTGAGTTCCAAGGACTTGCTTTAAGAAGTTGAAGACCTCCTGGGTTTTTTAAAAGCTGAAATTAGACTTTTGAAAACATCTCTTTGGCAAAACAGATTTCTAAAGCATTTACATTTTTTTCTAGGTAAAGAGCAATGCAGTCCGGGCCCTTGGAAATTTGCTTCATTTTCTGCAACCCTCTCATATAGAAAAACCCACATTTGCAGAAATAATTGAGGAGTCTATCCAGGCCCTAATTTCTACTGTTCTAACAGAAGCTGCCATGAAAGTCCGATGGAATGCTTGTTATGCAATGGGAAATGTATTTAAAAATCCTGCCCTTCCATTAGGTAAGAAAGTTTCCCTTCCCTCCCTGGTGGAAAGCCTCTTGGACAATACACACCAATCTACATTGTTGTTAAAGATGTTTGTCACATGTCATTTATCACAGTATGAGGAAAAAATGGAGACATACTGAAAACAAGTTTAGGAGAACATTGAAATACATCACTACCTATACAATGAGATTTATAATGGAATATTTTGTTGCCATTTAAAATTACTTACAATAATTTTATAATCTGGAAAAATACTTCTGATGTTAAACAAATGAAAGCAGGTATTAAATCATTTCTACAGAATGACCTCAATCGATGGGTAGAAAAAAGACTGAAAGGAAATTGGACCAATTATTAACAGTGATTGCCTCTGGTTGAGTAGGATTTTTTTCTGTTTTCATTTTCTCAGTTGTCTACAATAAGCATATATTGTTTTAATGGTCAAGAAAAAAGGAAGGAAACAAAACTGGAATGAGAGGGGATATAAACTGGAAATCCCCTGTGAGCTATGTACAGAAGTGGATGCCATTAATAAATGTAAGGAGGGCATCTGTCTCTAAGTAGCGGCATGCCATGCACCTTGATATGTCATTCAGGACCAGTAGCTGCTTAGGTGTGTGGATTGGAGCCTCCAAACCTCGCTCACTTTGAATGCCAGTGTTCACTTTATTGTGTCTCTCTCTCTCTCTCAGAAGATTTGAGACCTAAGGATGTGTTCCTGGAGAGGAGCTCATGCATCAAGTGAGGGAAGTCTGGCTCTGCTCCCCTTTATTGCCCAGAGCGTCCAGGCCGACCAGTCAGCTGGGAGCAGGTGGAGAAGTAGCCTCCTGGCTTCTTCCACTGAGAAGTCACCTAAGGGTGACCTTTGGGGTTGGAGCTCATTGAGGTGGATGTCCGCCTTCTGGAGAGCCAAGAAGTCCTTGAAACGAGGGCACCTCAGTGGTGGTTGGCTCCTACCTGCCTTCCTGTATGGCCCTTGCCCTCAGCCTACTAGAGAGAGAAGTTGACCTGCATGACTTGGAGGGAAAGGGAAGCTCCAAAGAGGCAGGAAGTTTGAGAACTAGAAAGCATCCAGTAGCAGAGCTGTCAAGAGCCACATAAGAAAAGGGAGCCAGAAACTGATAAAGAACTCTGACGGGTCAGACTGTGAGTGTCTTGTAGGTCTAGCAGTGGCCCATTGTCAATGGCAGTGGCAAACACCAAATGGAAAGGGCCTGCTTGCCTGTCTTCGGAGGCAACAGAGAAGCCGGGAGGGGCTGGGTGAGTTAAGAGAAGCTGCATTCTACTCTGTCACCCATCTTGAGGAGTAAGGACACCCCAAAATGGAGTGGGTAGCAGTAGCTCTGGTAAGGAGGAAAGCAGGCTGATTTCCTAGGGCCTACAGGTATGGAGAAAGAATAGAAATCTGGGCATGTTATTCTTGAAACTGTAAGTTTTCTTTTTCTTTGCAATAAAATGCATGACTTGCTATGGCCAGAACAATGTCTGGATGCTGTTGCAAGTGAGGAAATAATTCTTTTTGCCAGCATGAACAGCACTGCCACATGCAGTGTGTGCTTTGCACACAGCTCAGAAGGGCCCAACTGAGAGGACAGGTGGGGTTGCAGTTCAGTCCACGCTCTGCCCACGAAGCCATACCCCATGGGACAGAATCCTCCCAGAGAAGAAGCCTTTTTCTGAGTCACCAAAGGCCCTATATCGGGTAGCAGAGGCTCTAAGCATGTCACAGGCCGAGGTAGGGAAAGAGGGAGGTTTGGGGATTGGCACCTGGCCACTTACCTAGGATCCTACAGTCAGTCACCACCGTTGTCTTACAGGATGATTGTGAGAATGAAGTGAACATATAAAATGAGTGTTTTGGGCACTAGTGTTTATGCTGCCTTCCGCCCCTCTCCCTCTCACCCCACCTAGTTCTAAGCCTGCATTTGTTTTAGTGACTGTGGATTCTTTCTAGGGACAGCCCCATGGACCTCCCAGGCCTACAGTGCCCTGACATCGGTCGTGACATCATGCAAGAACTTCAAAGTGCGCATCAGATCTGCCGCTGCCCTTTCCGTCCCGGGGAAGAGAGAGCAGTATGGGTCTGTTGAACAGTATGCTCGGATCTGGAATGCATTGGTCACCGCCTTACAGAAGAGCGAAGACACCATAGACTTTTTGGAATTCAAGTACTGTGCCAGCCTACGGACCCAAATCTGCGAGGCACTGATTCACCTCTTGAGCTTGGCCAGTGCCTCGGACCTCCCTTGTATCAAAGAAATCCTTGAACTGAATGGGAATATGGTCCAGTCCTATATCGTACAGTTTTTAAAATCTGGAGCAGAGGGAGATGACACTGGAGCACCTCACAGTCCACAGGAAACAGACCAGATGGTCAGAATGGCCCTTAAGCACATGGGCAGCATCCAGGCACCAGCTGGAGACACAGCCAGAAGGACCATCATGGGCTTTTTAGAAGAGATCCTGGCCATTTGTTTTGAGTCATCTGGATCACAAGGGGCACTCCCAGGGTTAAGGAATCAGTGAGGATCCCACCATACTTTCTAGGTGTCGAAGGTGGCAATAGGAAGACCTGAGCTTGAGCGTAAGATCTGTGGGATTTCATCTTAGGGGCAGAAACAATCCATTCACTATTTATTTAGAATGACTTAGCAGCAATTTAAATTTTTACAGAGGGCTCAACCACCTTTGGAGTGGCTCCATGGCACTGGCCATGGTCAGGGTGGTTGGAACGTCTGACCTGTGCATCCAGGAGCCGAGGAGTCAGGTTATAATATGGGCTAAGCAGACAGGGGCTTTGAGGGCATTTAGTCTCAGAAAAAAAAAAGTAGAAGGATTTAGGAATTAGAATTTTATATATTGTATCTGTAGTTTTGTAATAAACTAATGAAGAATTATGTGTCCACAGTCTCCTGTTGTTACCAAGTTGTATTTCTGGCAAGCTGCAAGCAGAGCTGCAGTGCAGCCGGTTTGTACTGGCGCAGCTGCACGGGATGCAAGGAGACTGACAGTTCCTCACAGTGGATGAGGAGCTGCTGCTCTGAGCTGCTGGAGTGCCCGTGCTCCCCCGACCGCCTTCCCTGCCGCACCTCCCCACAATCCAATAACCAGAGTTAACTCCCAGCAAGCAGGGCCCTCTAACCTAGGCCACAACATCGACCTCTACCTCAATTTCCTGATGCCCTTTAGGAGAATGTGATCCCACACACGAAATTTATAGTTTTGCCATCTTTTAATTTGTGCCTTTAAGAAAAGATCATTTGATTAATCTAGTTGGTTACAAAGAGGGGTTTCCAGTTATATTTTGATAATGCCCCAAAAGTTATGAAAGTAATTTCTACTGAATATGTATAGTTAAATTTTGCATTTCTCTATTGAGCACCGACAATTTATTGGAATTGATTTCAATTAGAAATTTAGGGATATATAAGAACCAATTAAAGCCCATACTTAACGTGATGTGGGACAATTAAGAAGATACAAAAAATGGGTTTTGGTGATATTTAATCACGGTTATTTAGCTTAACATACACGTGTAAAGGCATGTGTCTTCTGTTTTTCTCCTTTGCCTTTTAGCTGCACTTTTCCTGCCTCTGACATGTTGGCAGCTCAGGAACTGCTCTCTGGGCAGTGACTGGGGAACAGGGTATTCAAGTTCACTAAAGGCTCAATTTTCCATTGATAGAGTATCAGTGTCCACAGACTTAAGACTGCAAGCACAGCAAAGACACCCATAATGAATGGTCCTTTAAACTGCTTTTCTTTAGAGACGATTCTGAACATAAAGTGTTATAGAGGGCCCGGGAAACTAAGCTGAGCCCACTTGACCCTGTGACGCATCTTGGAACTTCCTTCTCTTGAATACATTCTTAGTAGTAGCTTCTTGGCTTTTCAAAAAAGGAAAAATATGGCATATGTAGCTTATTACTGTGGTTCTTTTGAGTTTTCTCAGGTGAGTTTTTTGATAAAATATTTGCGAAGTGGCCTCATGGTTTCATTTGATGATTCACTCTTGTCCTTTCCTTATCTTGAATAAAATCCGATTCATTTTCTTTTTAAAACTTTAGCTTCTGTAAAGGTTTCCAGATCCTGATGTGGATGTTCATGTTCATGTGCACAAAAAGAACCAAGGCATAGCACCTCTAGAAATTTCAGAGGGCAGTGGTACCTGCTGTGTCCCGACAGTACGCTGATTGTCTTCTCTGCAGCGCTGTGAGTGGACGCACACCCGAGGACAGACGCTCCTCAGATGCCTGGGCACGCGCCTCCATAGAGCTGCTGTGGGGAAAGGAAGCCACAGACAATAAAGACACCTGAAGCTGGTGACAATCAGCAGACAGCCCCACTGATGCAGATTTCTAATGCAGAATACCAGATTCTAAATTATCTTTTGACACTTAAAACTTGGGAGGAAGAGTCATCCAGGCACAGATGGCTAGGGCCCTTGTCCACTAGACTACAGCATTAAGAGACATTGCTTATCTTACTCTTTGAACCTTTTCTGTGACCAGTAAAAAAAAAAAAAAAAAACACACACACACACATTAATTCCTACCCCCTTCCAGAACTCAAGAAAAGCACCTCTTCTGAGGTAGGGTGCTATGGCTCATATCTGTAATCCCAGTAGGCCAAGGCGGGAGGATCACTTGAACCCTAGGAATTCTAGACCAACCCGGGCAATACAGCGAAATCCTGTGTTTGCTGTCTCTTTTCTCCCCATACCAGCCCCCAGGCAATCTCACTGCGGCAGTGGCAGCCAGGCAGGTGCCTAGAGCTTCAAGGGAAGGAAACTCGTCTCTCTGCCAGGGGAAGAATGGTCCCAACAGCAAGGGAGCCATGCCCATGGCTTTTTTTTCTCTACACATCCTTCTATGCTTGGCCGTGAGGCAGACAGTCACAGAAACTAGGACAGAGCAGTACAGTTAAAACCCTGACTTTCTAGCCAGAGGACCCAAAAGAGGGACCCCTGAGACTGGAAAGTGTTGAGATTCCAGAAAGGAGGGAAGGCAGGAAGGTAATACCCTCAAGTTGTATATGAACTTCTGGGTTCACGCCCCGGCTTTACATGTGTGGATCTGACCAAAGGCTTTGAGAACAGAACCGTGGGACAAACCACTGCCCAGTCTCGTACCAGCCACTGGGTGGCGCACACACGGGGCGGATCTGAACAGCGCGGAAAAAGGCTCTGAAGCTTTATTGACATTGAACCACAACACGCAGGAGGCAGGTAAGAACTTGTGAACCGAACCTAACCAGGATGATTGTCTGCTAAAGCAAAAACATAAGCTTCCAACATGGCCCAGAGTCTCATAACACAAAACTCAAATGTTCAAGATACCGTCCATAATTACTTGACATGCAGAAAACAGAGAGAACCTCAGTTTCCTGAAGACAGTCCTGGTACTCAAGGGATCTTCCCACCTCAGCCTCCCGAGTAGCTGGGATTACAGGTGCGCGCCACCATGCCCAGCTAATTTTGTATTTTTAGTAGAGATGGGATTTCTCCCATGTTGGTCAAGCTGGTTTCTACATTTCACGTGAAGCACTAAATATATAATCCTAAATAGACTATAAAAACCTACGTGTTTTGTAATCCCTAAAGCAACTACATTTTCAACTTACACAAAAAGATATGATTAAAAAAATCTGAATTAAAATAGAATTCAAAAAAACTCAAATAATCCAAAGGAAGGCAGGAAAAGTCAAAACAGGAATGAAAAACACGGGAAAAAATAGAAAACAAATAGAAAACAAACAATAAAATAGTAAACATAAATCCAAACATACCAACAATTATATTAAATTTAAAAAGTTGAAACACGCTAATAAAAAGACAGATTGTTGAACATAAAAAACTAACGAACAAAAAACCCAACACTCAACTATATGTGTCTAAGAAGCTCATTTTAAGTAAATAGTATAGATTAAAAATGAAAGGACAAAAAAGAAAGATATACAAATCCTAATCAAAAGAAATCTGGAGTAGTTATACACCATCAGACAAAACAGACCAGAGCAAGGAAATTTGCCAAGGATAGAGAGGGACATTACGCAATGATAACAGGGTCAATTTTCAAAGAAAACATTAACAAGCCTAAGTATCTATGTACCTAACAACAGAGCTTCAAAATCCATGAGGGAAAACCTGACAGAACTGAAAAGAGAAATGGCAAATCAGCAATTATAGTTGGAGACCCCAACCTGCCTTTCTCAGTAATCCCTAGAACAAATAGATCACATTCGGGATCGTAAAACAAATTTTTTTTTTTTTTCCTTTTTAGACAGGGTCTTGCTCTGCTGCCCAGGCTAGAGTGCATTAATGCAGTCTCAGCTCACTGCAACCCAACTTCTCGGGCACAAATGGTCCTCCCACCTCAGCCTCCCAAGTAGCTGGGACCACATGCTTGTGCCACCACACCTGGGTAATTTTTGTATTTTTGGTAGAGATGGGATTTCGCCATGTTGCCCAGGCTGGTCTCGAACTCCTGACCTCAAATGATCCACCCGCCTTGGCCTCCCAAAAGTGCCGGGATTACAAGCATGAGCCACCACTCCAAGCCCATAAAACAAATCTTAACAAATTTAAAAGAACTGAAATAATACAAAGCAAGGTCTCTGACCATAATAGAATTAAACCAGAGATAGACAACTGACAAAAATCTCTAAATACTTGGAGCTTAAATAATATACTTCTAAGTAATCCATGGGCCAAAGGAGATAGTCTCAAAGGAAATGAGAATATTAGAAAATACTTTAAACTGAACAAAAACGAAAACAATACATCCAAATGTGTAGATGCAGCTAAAGAAGAGCTTAGATGGAAATGTATAGCATTCGATGCTTATTTTAGAAAAGGAGGAAGGCTCAAATCAACGATCTAAACCTCAGCTTTAATAAACTAAAGAAAAAAAGGGCAAAATGAATCTAAAACAAGCAGAAGGAAGGAAATGTTGGTAAGTTAAAGAAGCTACTCTCAAAAGGTTTCATATTTATGGATACATGACATTATGGAAAAGGCAAAGCTACAGGGACAAAAAACAAATCGGTTGGTGGCCAGGGATTGGGGTGAGGCAAGCATGCCACGACAGGGAAGCATGAAGCAGTTTTGTGGGGATGATCAAACTGTTCGGAATCCTGATTGGGGTGCGGCTACAACACTCATAGAACAGTATACCCCCAAACAGCCTTTTTATTAAAATAATACTCTCTCTCTCACCGTTTGGAATCCTGATTGGGGTGGGGTTACAACACTCATAGGGCGGTATACTCCCAAACAGTCTTTTTATTAAAATAATAGTCTCTCTCTCGCTCTCTGTCTCTCTCTCTCTCTCTCACACACACACACACACACACACACAATCTCTTTCTCACCATGCAGATGTGTCTGTTCACCACTGCCAACAGTATGCCAGGTAATAATAAGACTAATTATGTTTTTTGGTTGAATTAAAACCATTCATTCAAAATGAATCACTGGTGCCCGAAAAATGGGGTCTAACTTCCGTTTAATTACAATGGGAATAAGTAGCATTTATTGACTGCTTTTTAAGTTGCCAAGTACTACAAAAGATTCAGATGCATTATTAAAATGCATTTATAACTCTTAGATCATTCTGATCTTTATAATGGCATATTTTGTAGCCATTTTTATTTCTGGAAATTTCAAGTCTTTTTGGTTCTTTTTGATTCTTTTGGCAAACTGATCTTAAAAGTACAAGATCCCAAGTTGCACAGGTAAATAACAGCAATGTAGGGGGATGACCACCAGATGGAGACAAAGAACACAAAGTTATTCAGACGCAAGGTTTTGCCAGAGTTGTATCCCAGGCTCAGGGGGCACAACACCTGGATATGAGGTTGCTCCCATTGGGACGCTGGTTCTCAAACCTGGCTGCTCATTAAAATCACTTGGGGACATTTACACTACTGATGAACAGTCCCCTTCACGCCACCCCTGAGTTTTGTGGTCTGGAGTATGGTCTCGCCACTGAGAGTTTTAAAGGCTGCACAAGTGATTCAGCTGCAGCCAAGTTTGAGAACCACTACTTTCAAACATGCAACAGCAGAGGGCCTGAAGCTGGTGTGTTTCAGAATCATCTGGGGAATTTGTGAAAAACAGAGACTCAGGCTGTTGTAGCCTTCATTCTTTTGAGAACCAGTGTATTCTAAAATGATGACATACTAAACTTACAATAGTTAAAAAGATAATCAGTACTGAATCTGATACAAGGCCAGGTGTGGTGGCTCACACCTGTAATCCCAGCACTTTGGGAGGCCAAGGTGGGAGGATCGCTTGAACTCCTGAAGCCAGGAGTTCAAGACCAGCCTGATAAACACAGCAAGATCCCATCTCTACAAAAGAAAAATTAAAAAATTAGCTGGGCATGGTGGCACACACCCGTAGTCCCAGCTACTTGGAAGGCTGACATGGGAGGATAGCTTGAGTCCAAGAAGTCAAGGCCACAGTGAGCTGAGATTGTGCCACTGCACCTAGCGTGGGTGACAGAGTGAGACCCTGTCTCAATAAACAGATAAATCAGATACAGTCTCATACTAGATTCTTTTCCAAACTGGGCCAGTGGGTTTCCTCTCCAGAGAAGTGCAGGCCATATATGCTGGCAGGTGCTGGAAGAGTTCCTGAAGCCGGGTTTGGTTGTTCCATTTTGGGATGTTAAGCAAAAGGCCCAGTGGATTCCCAGCCTTCATGTAATCTACTCCCCAAATTTGTTTTTACTCTCTTTTATCAAAGTGTTTAAATTATTTTATTTATTTTAATTTTTAATCTTTTTTTTTTTTTGGTAGAGATGGGGGACTCGCTATGTGGCTCAGGCTTGTCTCAAACTCCTGGCCTCAAGCCATCCTCCTGCTTTAGCCTCCCAAATTGCTGGGATGACAGGTGTGAGGCACTATGCCCAGACTAAATTATTTTAATATTACAGCCATTATAGATTAGGTTTCTAAATAACATTTGTTTTTCCATATCATAAAAGTAATCAATCTTCATTGTGAAACATTTGGAAAACACAAGACACATATGTAAGAAAAAATTACCTATTCTCTTACCACCTGGAGATTTTGATATTTTTCATTTTGATATGTTTCATTACAGATTTTTTCATATGTGTACATGTATGTATGGGTATATACTCTTAAATGTGTGCTTACACCTGCTCCAAAGGTGTGTGTGCACGTGTGCACAATCCAATATACATCGTGGGGAATCTACAAAGTTGTGGTCATGGTGTGGAGCCAGCCCCACAGGCCTCCCGAGAGACAAGGCCCTGGACTGCCCCCAAGTCCTCCTGAAAGGGACATCTGTGGTGGTGGTAGGGCCACGATGCCATGAGCAACCACCTGGAGGCCCCGAGTACTCAGCGTGAACCAGGAAGTGGAGGGGAAGGGGAAGGGGGGAGTGAGAACCAGGAGGAATGCTTGCTCTTTTTCCCAAGCACAAGGGACCCTTTTCTTCACTGCAACTGACCTGATGCTTATGCCGGGAAGGAGGAGGGGCACACTCCGTCCTCCAGGTCCCTCAGGAGGAGAGAGGGAGCCAAGTGGGAGACTAGGGTCTGAGGTCTGAACCTGAGCCTGCACCAGCATCAGTTTCTGTGGGTGGGGGTTGGGGAGGGAGCAGGCAGCCGAGGGCCCTAACCCACTGCAGGTCTTGTGGGTCATGTCTTCATCTGTGATCTCATAGCAAATGAGGGTTTTGTTCCACGCGGGGTTCAGAGTGTTACAGAGAGTTTTGTTCTGAGCTTATTTGCCTGGAGAAAGGAAAAAATGATCTTATTAGCATCAAAGGGTGTGGTAGACAGAACAATGGCCCCCAGAGATGGCCATGTCCTCATGTCCAAAGCTGTGAATATGTTATTGATATGCCAAGGGGAACTGAGCCTGCAGATGGAGTTAGGGTTGTTAATTAGCTGACTTTAAAATAGGGAGATTATCCTAGACTGTCTGAGTGGCCCAATGTGGTCACATGCTTCTTAAAAGCAGAAGAAAGAACAGAGAAGAGAGAGCGAGATGTCACCAAGGAAGAAGGTCAGGGAGATGCAACCGGGACGGCTGTGAAGATGGAGGAAGGGGCCACCAGCCAAGGAGGGCAGGCGACCTCTAGAAGCTGGAAAGAGCCAGGAAATGGGTGGAATCCCCAGGCTCCAGAAGGAATGCAGCCCTGCCAACACCTTGACATGAGCCCAGGGAGACCGCTGTTGGACTTCTAACCTGCAGAGCTGTGAGATAGTAAGTGTGCTGCTCTAAGCCTCTAAGTTTGTGTTCATTTGCTGCAGCAGCCATAGGAGGCTCATCCAAGGAGGATCCCAGCTCCAGCCCCGATGCCCTGGGGTGGGTTCTGCAGGACGCCTGGTGTGGAAATGAAGTCTCCTTCCGAGGGCATGCCCTGTCTCTGCAGACTGTCCCCTCTGCCTGAAACCCATCCTGTCCTTGGGCATGCTCGTGCAGTGACCTCTCTGAGCTGGAACATTGCCACAACTCCTTCTCCTGTGCCAGTGACTCTGAGCTCCGTGTCTGACTCAGACTGATGCCCGCCACCCCGGCCCAGGCTTGGAGGTCAGGCAACCCGGGGTTCCAATTCCAGCTCTGTGGCAGCGTCAGGTTCCCCACCGTGGAAAGGACACAGGAATCCCTCTCTCGCACTGCTTTCAGGAGCTTGCCTGTAAGGAGACTGCTCTTTATAAAACACTAGGGAGAGTCCCGGGGACTTCCTACAACAGGCCCTGCCAGCTCCAGTCCCACGAGTTAGGGGTCACTGAGCCCCCGCGTTGGGCACACTTCTCTGGTTACACTCGCTCTTGGCTCTCACGTCCCTGAGCTCCACTTGCAGTGTAAGGACATCGAGGCCTGGTGTGAGGAGCCATTTCTTCCCCAGGAGTAGGTGGTGGGGCACTGCCGTGTTTCCTACAGCCCTGCCTTCCCCAGAGAAGACGCAATGTTCCCCTCTGGGGTGGTCCTCCTGGACTGCGGTGGGACCCAGGCATGCACATTTAGGTCCCCAAGTCAACTCAGACTCTGCCCTATGAAATTAAAAATAAAACAACACTGAAGTGTAGGATGCACAGAAGGAAGTCAGTCTAAGAAGTTCTGATTTTTCATGGCTCAAGATCACCTTGATGCTTTTATTTAATAGCATTTTTTTTTCTCTCCTCTCCTAGATGCATGTGTTGTGCTGGTGCCTTAACTGCATTTGTGGTTGGCCTCTTGGCCCATCTCTCGTGGGAATGAGGATTCTGTGGTCAAATACATTGGGCAGATGCTGCCTACTTCATCCCCCTTACTGAGAGTCAAGGAACAGCCCATCAGCACATTAAAGGCTCTGGTAAGTCCTGCAGTAAAGAAACTGGTTTAATAATGTTTTCCAATGTGATCTGACCACAGTTCTTTGTTGGCACATCATAGTAACCTCCAGCTGAGAATGCTTCTTATAAAAAACCAGCCTGGAAATTCTCCAGGGCTTTCCCCAGATCAGCAGGTAGGTTATGCTGGAAGGCATCCCAGGTGTGGGACAGACCGGCTGTTCTGCATGGAGGTGAATGGCTGAGGTCTCATCAGCTTGCTTTGGTTCTGAGGAGGAGTGGCATCTGTGGGCCTCCCTGGGTGCCCCCAGCCCAGTCCAGGCCCCATCGCCATGACTGGTCACAGCTGGTGGGCAAGCCAGGGTGAAACTCCCTCACCTTCCTCCTGGCTCCTGGCCGCAGGTGCAGCTTGACACAGGGGTCTGACAGCCCATTGTGGTCCATGGGCTTCAGGTCCTGGGTAAAGAACAGCAAAGGGTGTGAACGGGAAATCAAGGAGACGGAGCTGCCAGGGCCTGCAGGTGCCTGGGCCAGCAGATGCCTTTGTCCCCTGGATCTCCTGGCTGGGTCCATTTATGGCCTCTTTCACAGAAGCCCCTGGCCCCACACCTCCAGACAGAAGGAGTGAGGGCGGCCCAATGCCCGTGCAATCTCCCCTCCCCCAAACATCCTGGTGTCATGGGGCCTCTGTCAGGACAGACTTTCTCTCCTCATCATCCTGAAAGCCCGGTGACTGGCATTCCTCTGAGACTCCCTCCCCACCCCGCTTTGGTCAGGCCCTTCCCTGGTCCTGACTCCCCTCCCCCATCTTCCCAGCAGGGCCTCCTGAGAGGCCATGTCCCTCACTGGCCCTAAATCCACGGAACCCCAGGACACCGTCCGAGACCAGGCACCATTGCTGGCCATATTTGTCACAACTCCCAGTCAGTTCACAGAGGTCACATAAGCTGACCGGCCACAGAGGGTTCGTCCACAAGACGGCACCCCTCACTCACTCTGCATTCGCTTCCTTTAGAAAACCCAGCCAAGCGTGTACAGCCAGGGACACACAGATGGGCTCTTGTCAGCTCTCGCTCACCTCAGCAGGCTCTTGTTTCTGAAAATTGCATTTTTTTTTCTTCTGAGCTGGAGCACAGAGCTGTAGGCAGGCAGCTGTGGCATCTGTGGGGCACAGCCGGTAACCCCAGAACATTATCCAAAGATGCACCGAAAGGCTTCCACCCAGCCAGGTCGGGGAGGCAGCGTGGCAGCTCACACCAGGCTCATCTCCAAGGGGAGGCTGTCTTCCTCCCAGGCCGACCCCACCTTGGTTTGGCAGAGCTCTGGGGCAACGGGGGGCTTCCAACCACCTAACTACTCTGCCACTGGCAAAGGGCAGAAGTTTGGGGGTCGGCTGGCTTGCTTTCTGGGCTCAGCCCCTGTATTCACTAGTGATGAAGTGGATGAGTACTTTTCACCCTAAGCCTCAGCTTTATCATCATCTGCGCCTGAACTGGGCGCAGTGGCTCACACCTGTAATCCCAGCCCAGGAGCCCAAGAGTTCAAGACCAGCCTGGGCAACATAGTGAGACACCATCTCTACAAAAAATTTAAAAGTTAGCTGGCTGTCGTGGCACATGCCTGTGGTCCCAGCTACTAGGGAGGCTGAGGCAGCATTGCTTGAACCTGGGAGGCAGAGGCTACAGTGAGCCATGATCATGCCACTGCACTCCAGTCTGGACAACAGACTGAAACCGTTTCCCAAAATTTAAAAGACAAAAAAGGGTAAGCATGTAGTAGTCCCATCTTCCCAGGGCTGGAGTGAGAAAGAGGGAGACGATGTGGACACAGGGCCTGGCAGGCAGAGTGTTTCCTCCCCTTCCCTGCATGCCACGCCCCTGCAAGATGCCAGAGAAGTGGCTGAGGTCAGGTGGGCGTATGTGAGCTGTGCCCTGCACTGTGGGACTACATCGTGGACAGGGCCTGGCTCAGTGGCCCCATGTGCGCCCACGGTGACATGGCTGCTCTTCCAACCCAACTCCCTCACTCTGGCCTCTTTGCCTTCCCACCACGTGCCTGGAGTGCAGAGTTCTGGGAATCTGGTGGCCCACCCTGCAGGGGTGCTTGACCACTGTGTCTTACTCTACAATTGCATACATTTGCCAGCTCAGAATGTTTTCACTGGGTCCTGACACTTCACTTGCATATCTCTGGCCACCAGAAGTTTTGCGGCATGTCTGGGTCCAGTGGCTCTGGTTGTCCCACCTCTGCACTCCCAAGAGGCCCCTGCGGCTAGGCTGGGGCGCTGCCACGCTGGGACAGGAGTGATGCCTGCTCTGTCCTTCAGACCCCTGGACTGTGATGTGGGCCCTCTGCGTCAGCCTCCCACTCCTTCTCACCCGGCAGGTCCCTGAGCACCCTGAATATGGCCACATTTGGCCAGAAGCAGCGACCAGTGGGCACTTCCTGAGGCCGTGTGTCACTGTGCTGCCACCAGCTTGTGCCCAAACAGGTGGCTTCCCCTGGCTCCTGAGCCAGGGTCTCCCACCAGTGCCTCCAGCCAGCCCTCTGGGGCCAAGCCCCACCGAAAGTGTGACCCTGTCCACAGAAGGGGGAGGGCAGGAGGTTGATTCCAGGTCAGGAGCTGCTGGGGCCTTGGTAGACCCTCCCAGCTGGGGGAGTTGGCAGAGACAGAAACTTATCCCATGGCTTAGGGGCTGTCTGGAATGGGAGGGACAGGTGGAGGCCGGCGAGAGGAGGCCCTGGCTGGTGCTGGCACTGAGGGATAGATGGGGTCTGGCTTTGAGAGGACAGCCTCTCCCCAAAACCCCAAAGCCCTGTCTCCTCCCTGGGCCTCTCCTCTCAGACACTGCTGCTGGCTGCGTTTGGGGAGAGGAGATTTGACTTCGGGCATCATTCAGCCTGAAAAAGGAAGTTTGACACTGCCAGTATGGATGAAGCCTGAAGACATTCTGCTGAGGAAAGAAGGTAGACACAAAAAGGACACAGATACTGGTGATTGCACTTATATGAGGTTCCTAGAATAAATCACATCTACAGAGAAGGAAGCAGAATGGCGGCTGCCAGGGGCAGGGCGCAGGAGGAATGGGGAGCTGTTGTTTACCGGGTTCAGTTTCAATTTTGCAAGTGAAGAGGGTTTGGAGATGGCTTTACACACAGTGTGAAGGCAGCGGTACATATGGGACTGAACTGTAATGCTAAAACGGTGGGTAGGTGGGGAGGAAGGAGTAAAAAAATGGTTGAAATGGGAAATATATTTGTGTATTTCAGTACAATTAAAAAACAAGAGTCTCCCAGGACTGGCAGCCGCTGATTGAATGATCACAACAGCCACATGGGCAGGGACAATCAACCTTATTTGTGATGGGCAAACTGAGACTGGCCCTAGAAGAGTGGACAAGCAAGGTGCAATCTGGGACCCCAGCTTCCCCCAGGCCCTCCAGAGGCTCAGACAGCCTGCTCAGCTTCACCACCCTGGGCCCAGCTCCCCACACCCCAGGACCCCAGCTCTTCTGGAAATGCACCACATCCCCTTCCCTGCAAAGCTGGATTTACACAGAGAAAGAACGGGGACTTGGGAGCCACCATGGTTCGTGGCCTCCATCCCCACTTCCAATGCCTGGAGGGATACACTCTAAGTGGGACCCCTAAGCAGACCCCGGATCCTGAGAGATGGGAGGTTCATGCCCGGGGCACTGGTAATCCAACTCCCACCTTCAGCTTCCAGTGGCACATTTGATGCTAGGGAACCACAGCCCGGCAGCCTGCAGGCCCTGGGTATGCCCAGGCTGGGTGCAGACACCCTGCTGCAGAGGGGCCCCTGAGAACGGAGCAGGACTCTCACCAGGGGCAAGGTCCACATCCCTGGCAAGGCTGGGGTTTGAGGCTGGTTTTCTGAGTGATAATGCTGAGGCCACATGGGCTGGGCTGGTGGGATTGGGGAGAGGCCTTCCATCCCAGCCCCACCCCACAAATTGATTCCTCGGTGGATCAAGTGATCTTCTTTCTGGTTCGGTTTGCTGCCAGTCCCTGCCGCGCCTGACAGGCACTCAAAGGGAAGGTGCCAGATGCCTGCTGACCTTGCCTTGCCCAGGGACTCGGCGCTTGCCTGCTCCATGGGGAAGGCTCTTTGTTCCATCCAAGCACATCCTCCCATCCCGGGTCCATGGTCACCAGAGGAGGAACTGCCAAGGTTTTTCCAAAGGACCAGCAGCCCATTCCGTCCTCGTATTTCCTCAGGCCCGCTCCACCTGGAACAGAACTGCTCCAGCCCTGGGCCCCTCCCCCAGCCCGCCCCAGCCCCGACCGTCTGCTGTGGGGCTCCTCCCGGAGCGGCTGGCCAGCGGGAGCGACCACGCCCAGGCTGCAACGCGTCTCCCCGCGGGACGCAACCCGCCCTTTCCAACAAAAGTATTGCCATGCCTGAGTCTAAAGGGCTGGCGGCAGGAGCCCAGCCCTGCAATGGGACACCCGCAGCGGGTGCCCCCAAACTCCACCTCCTGTCCGTTCGGGAGGGGTCAGCTGGGCAGGGCGTGGAGAGAGCACAGAGCCTTTAGGGGTCTGTGGCCCCGCGGTGGGATTATGCCAAGGGAGAACACGACGACGCGACGGGAGGGACCGAGGCACCCCGAAGCCAGGGACAGCAAAGCAGGAGCCAGTGGAGGGGCGCGAAGTCGGCGAGCTGGAAACCTACTGCAGTCGTCCATCTCAGAGCCGCGTCCAGCCTGTCCCTCCTGGCGGCTTGGAGGGCGGCTGCGCAGTGCTGGGATCCTTAGGGCTCCAAAGAGATGGTCCCCATCCTCGCCGTCGTCGCGGGCTTAATTTCGAGGTGGCCAGGCACGCGGGGCGCCGCGGGGCAGGTCCTGCGGGAAGTAGCCAGAGATATGGGTCCGGGTACATGTCGATGGCCACATGCTCCTGGAGGCAAATGGTCGCCTCTTTCCCTGGGCGCCGGGAGGGGAGGTCATACAGGCAGCTGCCAGCACCACCTGGGCAACGCATGGCACGGAGGGACCCCGGCCCAGGGCGGCTCAGCAGTCTGGCGGGGCACGGCGGGCCCTCTGCGACCGCCAGCGCCAGTGTGCGCCAGAGGCCGGCAGGCAGGGGGCTGGCCCAGCAAACCACCCGCTGTAACCAGCAGGGTGAGCTTCGCTGGCGTCACCCAGCAGCAACCACGCAGGATGAGTGCGGGCTGCGCAGGCAGCACAGAGCAGAGAGAGCTGAGTGGGGGCCACACTCACTCGCACTCACACTGAGGGCACGCCTTGCCTGGGACCCCCACGCGCGCACCGGCCAAGTGGGGAGCCAGCAGGACAGGGACCCGCAGAACACACACACACTCACATCGTTCCTCCAGGTGGCAGCACATGCTGGGCTCCAAGGTTCACTCACGGGACACACGCAGGTGTGCAAGGACAATGCAAGTGCTCATTGGGTGCAGGGCACGTAGTGGAAGCGCCCACTCACACCTGTACATACACACACACACACAAACACATGCACACATACAGAATTAAGAGCTGTAACACAGTACACTCCCTAATGTGCGCATTGCACACACACACACACACACACGTGGATCAAGGGCACCCAGGGCAGAATCTTTGCATACCCCTCTGGGCACCCTAACAAGACGCATAAACATGCACCACCCCACAGAAGTAATTAGGGCCCTGGGCACAACTCCCTCTCTCCTTCCCCATCTACCAGGACACGGAGTCACATTCCTAGGCATGTGTAGACAGACTGCCTACACACGGGCAGCAATATGTACATGCTCAACTGTGCAAGGACACTGTGGGCACAGTCTGTGCACACATTCTCGTGTCACAAACACAGCACTCTGTAAATTCCTCCAACAGTCCTCACTTGGTCAGTGAGTGGTCTGAAGCACCCACTGGGACACAGGGTGATTGAGAACCAGGCCAGGGCCTGGTCAGGAGGCTGAGGGCAGGGCCTGGGAAGTGAGATGTAATGAGGTGGCTGCCACTCCTGCCCCCAACCACCCGCTCCAGGCCTCCCACATAATCAGGTCACTAAACAAATCGTAGAGGGCCCAGCCCCGCTGCTGCCTCGGCTTTCCAGGAAGAAACCTGTTGGGAATGGCTGCTGCTCAGACAGCTGTGTCCCCTAGAAAGCCCTCTGGGCATGGATGGTATCCTGCTTACCCTCTGGTTTCCACTGACAGCTTTGAGCCCACCAACATTCTGTCCAAGTCTCCCCTTCGAGCCCCTCACCAGAATCACCCTTAATGAAGAGTCACAGGAAGAAGACGCCACCCACGATCAGGAGACAGCCTGAACATACTTCCCGGGTACAGCCTCAGAGGGACCCACCCCATGGACACCTCGATCTTGGACTCATGGCCTCCAGGACTGTGAGACAGTAACATTCTGTTGTTGAGGGTGCCCAGCCTGTGGTCCTGTAAAACAGCCCTAGGAAACTAACGAGCCTGTTAGCCCACAGATGGTGAAGGGGATGGAATGCGCAACGGAGCTCCAGGCTTACTGCCCAGCTCCCAAAGTGCACTACGGACCCTCGGGTAAGGTATGCAAGGCACTTGGGTGATGCAGGGTGAATAATTTCAATTGACATAATAATGTATCTATCTTGCTGGGTAAATCAGGGTCCCCACCTGTTAGGAACCAGGCTGCACAGCAGGAGGTGAGCAGCCAGCCAGGGCGAAAGCAAAACCCCATCTGTAGAAACAGCCGCCCCATCCCAAGACATCAGCATGAGCTCTGCCTCTGCTGTCAGATGAGCTGCTTCTCATAGGAGCTGAACCCTACTGTGAGCTGTGCATGCCAGGATCTAGGGACTACTTGCTCCTTTATGAGAACCCACGCCTGGATGATCTGTGACTGTCTCCCATCACCCCAGATGGGGACCATGCAGTTACAGGAAACAAGCCTGTGGCCCACCGATTCTATATTATGGTGAATTGTGTAATTATTTCATTATATATGACAGTGAAATAATACAGAAATGAAGCACACAATAAATAATGGGCTTGAATCATCTCCACATCATCCCTTCCCCTCCTTGCAGGTCCGTGGAATAGTTGTCTTCAAGAAAACTAGTCTCAGGTAGCAAAAAGATTGGGAACCACTGGTGTAAATGCTTCAAGGAATAGTTAAGCAACTTAAGGTTTACACGCTACAAAAAAATACAGATTTAAATGATAATAAAACTGGGTGCAAATGAAAACACTCTCATGTTGTGGTCCAGGGAACGTTAAGCATTCTGTCAGAGACTTGCAGCTTGGAGCTGCAGCTGCCCTCTGACATCCTGTCCACTGTAAACCCCTGCAACACACAAACACGCACACACATGCACACACACATGCACATACATAGATGTGCATATACCTGCACACACACATGCACACACAGTCACACACACATGCTGTGCTTCATGCCCTCACTAGGGTGGCCTGGGAGGGAATGCATGGTTTTTTCTGGTTTTTTTTGAGATGGAGTTCCACTCGTCGCCCAGGCTGGAGTTCAATGGCGCAATCTCAGCTCTCTGCAACCTCCGCCTCCTGGGTTCAAGCAATTCTCCTGCCTCAGCCACCTGAGTAGCTGGGATTACAGGCATGCGCCACCATACCTGGCTAATTTTCTATTTTTAGTGGACATGGGGTTTCTCCATGTTGGTCAGGCTGGTCTTGAGCTCCCGATCTCAGGTGATCCACCCAACTTGGCCTTCTAAAGTGCTGGGATTACAGGCCTGAGCCACCGCTCCTAGCCAGGAATGCATGCTTTTAGGAGAAAGGAAGACAACTCAGGCCTCTTGTTCTCCTGGTGTTTGCACAAGTGCCTTCTCCACAGACCATGCTTCAGTCTCTTTCTTAGTTCGCCTTACTGAAAGAGAGAAGCAGAGCCCCAGCATGTCCCCGGATGCTTAGGGCCCAAGCCAAGTGCGCAAGCATCCTGGGGAGCTTAGCGAGTTGAAGGCACTGCAATTCCTCCCAAAAGAGGCATCAGTTTTTGGTGGATCCTTGAGCCCAGGAAGGCAATAGACAAGACATCAGGGTTCACCGGAAGACACAACAAAATTGCAGTGAGGAAGGGCTGCAGCCAAAGGTTTTATGCTCCACGAGAAGGGGTTCTCAGGGCTCTAAGCAGCAGGCAGAAGATTTATTGCATGTGTGGTTAGGTGATGGTGACCTACAGTTTTCACTGGGAACTGGCATCAAGAGGAACTCGACCTCCTACTCATGCACGTTTCTCTCTGTCTCTTTGCATTTTGTGTCTCTCTCCCCATCTCTCTCGCTCCTTATCCTCTCAGCCTCCTCTGTCTCTCTCGCCATCTCTCTTCCTCTCTCTCACTCCCTTCTCCCCATCTTTCTTTCTCTCTCCTTCTTTTCCACTTCTGTCTCCCTCCTCATCTCGCTGCATGCCACTGTTCATGCTCCTGGGAATCCACATGGATGGGTGGACACGGGACTCCTAGGCTAATTTTCACGGCACAAGCACAGGGCTGCAGGACCTCAGTCCCCCACCTCCCAGCATCCTCAGAATGAGAGGTGTGGGGTGTGCTCATGCTCTCCTGGGCAGGCGCCTCACACTTCAGGAAGCAAAGTGCAGGACAAAGCTGGTACAAGTGACATCCCTGTGTGGCTGCCAGCTTCCAGCTTGGGATCTGCTGAGGCCAGAGGACACCTGCCCAGGACAGACCCTGCACCAGGGTGGGGATAGGGGTGGGTTTTGGCGTGGGAATGGGGATGGGAGCAGCCACTGCACACCAGTCCCTGGCTGGCTTCCTGCCCTGCACCTTGTCATGCAAGGCCTCCCCTCTCACCCCTACCCCTGCCTCTCACCACCTCCACCCCTAGGCTGCCCAGATCCAGGCTCCAGAAGTCTCCGAGGATCCAAGAACTAAGGGCAACCACTGGACTCCTCAGCCCCGAGTCCATGTCAGTCACCCCTCTGCAGGCTGACAAACCTTGGCTGTCACTGATCCTCCACCCCAAACCAGCCACAGCCCCATCACCCCACCAGCATTACCATCTCCTCCTAACCACAGCCCTGAGAGCTCTACTTCCTGGTAAACTTCCCCCTTCCCATCCCGGTCCAGGCAAGTCCAAAGGCCAGCGCCCTCCACCCACCCTTCCTGGGGGCCACTCTACTTTCTGCTTGCCCAGGTGTCTTCACCTGGCTTTACCAAGCTAGAACAAATAACAGGGATGAGCCCCCGGCCTCTGCCGGGAAGATTTGCCAAAATGCTCTCCATTTAGAAGGAGGAACAGTGATGAGGCCTACGAATGACCCCAGGATGGTCACCCAAGCAACAAGAAGGGCAAGGAGCCCAGTTTCCTGCCCTTACCCTGGGAGGATGTGGCCAGGGCTCCACAGGGTCATGGAGAGGGGTGGGTAGGAGAGCAGATCCAACCTCTTCTTGAGGAAGCAGCCACCACCCCAGGAAGCAGCAGATGGGGGCGCACAGGCAGAGCCCCCGGTGCTGTAGAGCAGGGCCAGCAGATCTGTACTCAGCCTCAGCCCCGGGGAGCTGCAAGACAGGCTGAGACCCTGATAGGTTTGGATCTGTGTCCCCACCCAAAACTCATCCCTCCTGTGTCAAGGGAGGAACCTGGTGGGAGGGGATTGGATCTGGGGACAGTTTTCCCCTATGCTGCTCCCCTGAGAGTGAGGGAGTCCTCAGGAGAGCTGATGGTTTCAAAGTGTGGCACTTCCTCATTCTCCACTCACTCCCTCCTGCCGCCTTGTGAAGAAGGTGTTGCTTCCCCTTCGCCTTCTGCCATAATTGTAAGTTCCCTAAACTGTGAGTCAATTAAACCTCTTTCCTTTAAAAACTACTCAGTCTCAAGTATTTTTTTTTTTTTAACAGAGTTTCAATCTTGTCACCGCGGCTGGAGTGCAATGGCACCATCTAGGCTCACTGCAACCTCTGCCACCCAGGTTCAAGGGATTCTCCTGCCTCAGCCTCCCGAAGTAGGTGGGATTACAGGCGCCCGCCACCACGTCCAGCTAGCTTTTTTTGTATTTTTAGTTGAGACGGGGTTTCACCATGTTGGCCAGGCTGGTCTTGAACTCCTGACCTCAGGTGATCCACCTCTAAGCCTCCCAAAGTACTGAGATTACAGGTGTGAACCACCACGCCCGGCCTCAAGCATTTCTTTGCAGCAGTGTGAAAACAAACTAAAATCCCTTCCCTGAGGTGCCTTCTGCTTAGGCAACCAGCTGCCCCATGTTCCTCCTCTGCCCCCTGGTCTTTCTGTTCCCCTGATGAGGGTCAAGTGATAAACAGGGCCAGCCCCAGCCCCATCCTACTGCAGCCCATGTGGCTACTGGAGAGGCTGCGCTCCTTTCCTCACCCCAAGGGGCCCTGATATGCTCTTTGGATCCTGGAGGAAACTGACCCCCCTATTCTCACACTGGTGCAACTTCTTCCAAGACCTCAAAGCTGGACAACATGAGCCAGTCTTTTTTAATGTCTCCACTTGCTAGGGCTGTGACCGGGACAGTCCTAGAGGGTAGTGCCAATGGATGAATGGATGGATGGATGGATGGACAGTAGTCCAGGGATGATGTCCCTGTCTGTACTGAACTGGGCCCTTCCTCCAATGAGCAGCCTTCCTGAGTGAGTTCATACAATTGTCCCTTGGTATCCATGAAGGATTAGTTCTAGGGTCCCGGGGATGCCAAAATCCATGGATGCTCAAGTCCCTGATATAACGTGGCCTAGTATTTACATAAAAGCTATGCACATCCTCCAATAGACATAGACCATTACTAGGTTATTTATGATATGTAATACAATGCAGATGCTACATAAATGGTTGTGATACTGTATTCTTTAGGGAATGATGACAAGAACAAAGTCTGCACATGTTCAGTAGAGACATAACCATGCAATTTATTTTCTGAATATTTTCCATCTGCTGTTGCTGAACCCACAGATGCAGAGCTCCTGGATATGAGGGCCAAGTGTGCTTTGAGAGTAGGATGGGTGAGGTTGCTAATGAGTACAGGGGAGCAGGTGTCAATCAGAGGTCCCTGCATTGGGGCATCTGGACGCCCTGTCTCCGGACTTGAGACTCCGTTTGAATGACACAGGCAGACTCAGCCCCGGTCAAAGTTCACCCCTTGAAGCTTCATTTTATCCCAAACTCTTTCTGGACCCTGGAATTTGGCATCCCCTAGGCCCTGGCAGGAAGGACAGATGAACCAGATTTTAGATAACGTGTCTGGAATAGAGTGAGGCCCTACTGTGTGCCTGGCACTTTCCCCATAGGATCCTCTAGGTAGAACATTCAAGGGTCATGGAGAGAAATACCCAGTTAAAATATCAGAAATTTAAAAAAAGATACCATTAGAGACACGAAAAAACCATTAAGTAATAGTATTAGCATTTGTATTCTGAGATTCAACAGCACTGGTCACTTCCCTCCACCCTTATGTGTGTCCCAGACCACCCTGGGCGAGGAGGGCTGAGGTTAGGGAACACCCGTGGATGCTCTGATACTGGTCCTCGGCCTTGGGGGTGACAGTGATGAGGAACTGGGTGCACACATGAGTGGGGCAGCCAGGCCTGGCCAGAGAAGGCACACACACGTGCACAGATGTGTTTACCCATGTACAGGTGTGCACGCATGCACACAAACACGTTGCAGGCAGGCATGTGGCCGCCTCAGGCAGTGGAGGACCCTATCTCTGGGCCCTGCTGACCCGGGCAAGGCCCCACTGTGATGCGTGCCATGACCTCAGAATGTCACTGGTGCTTAGCACCAATCCGCTCTCAGGCCTGCCTCTGTGTTCTACTGCTGTTTAGCACCAATCCGCTCTCCGGCCTGCCTCTGTGTTCTACGGCAGTTACACACGCACAGTGGTATCAGCTACACACGCACAGTGGTATCTGGGACCAGTTTTGTGGACTCGAAGGTTTTCTACCTGAGAGGCATAACGCAGGCCAGCTGATTCATCAGAATCAGGTGAGTGTGACCTGCTCTCTTCCCTCCAGGCTGACTTGGGGACAGTGGCTATGCTGTGGGTGGTGTTGGCCTCTGGGCAGCTACCGAGGAGGGTCATCCCTGAGCACTCACCGGTCGTCCGTTCTACACTGCCCGTGTAGACGTTGGCTCTTTCGTCCTGATGGTGGCTTCATAGAGTGAGTGCCATTCCCTAGTGTACCCATTCGACAGGTGAGACGTCTGGGGTCA
>NC_044992.1:28957642-28984849 GCF_008728515.1 Papio anubis
GCCACCTCCCTGACCTTAATATGAGATGCCCAAAACAGGGCCCTGCCTGTCTTCTCCCCTGTTCCTCTAGGGCCACAGCCCCCACTGTCTCCATGCCTTTCCATCTTCCCGATGGGGGCAGTGAGGGCTGTCGCTCTAGGGAAATGAGGGAGGACGGGGGCAGGTGGTCTCTCAGAGACCTGCTGGACAACAGCCCTGAGGCTAGGCCAGGCATCCCCTCACCCTGTGGCCACAACACATGGATCTCACTGGGGTTGTCTCCAAGTAGAGAGGGCCAGACCCTCAGGCTGCCCTGCTCCTCTGGTGCTTACTTGTGGACAGAACTGCTGAGAGTCCAGGGGCCTGACCTAGCCCAGTCTCCATTCCCACCCACTCCCTAGATGGGCCCCACACCTCTGGCCTAACAGCAACCTGGGGCTGGACCTGCAGGGGAGCCAGGGAGGAGTTCTGACCCTGGAAAGGAGGTTGGCCTGACCCGGCGAGACAGTCCTGCCTCAGAAAGGCCTTTCTGAAAGCAAACCCATCCCTGAGCTGAAACAGGTGCTTTAGGGGTGAGGGGAGCACAGAGGACTCACTGCACAATCCCGAAGCGATCAATGCTGCTGTCGATTCCAACAGGCTCAGGCCCAATGTCCTCTGGCAGCTCAGCTCGGTGTCCCTGTAACCCAGAGGGAGCCTTGGTGAGGGGTCCAAGGTAAAGAGTGCACGGGCCTGGAGGTAGTGGCCACCCGTGCCCACCCTGTGCTCCTAGGGAGCCCAGGACCCTTTGACCAGGGTGCACTGGAAGAGGCCTCCCTCCAAGGAGCAGACCAACCTGTACCTTCTCATAGTTCATAATGATATTCTCTCGCTCCTGGGACCACAAACTATCTGCATCCTCTGCGATTTCCATTCTGTGAACCAAAAATCATCTAAAATTACATTGTACCCGAGAGCCTCAGAGAAAACCTGAACCGCTCCCACCGGGCTCCCAGATGCTGGCTGGCTGTGTAACCCCCATTCCACCACCGTCCCCAGGTAAAAAGGGGCCAGACCCATTGTCTCACAACTGCACGAGTCTCTGGAGTGTCAAGCCCCAAGCAGGGGTGGGCATCATCCCAAGGACTTGAGGACAGTGCGACCTGGACAGAGAGTCTCGTCGTCCCTAAATGCCATGAAATGGGGACACACCTGCCCCAGCAGGTTGAATGGTGTCCACCTGCCAAGGGTGAAAGGCCCATGATGGGCTATTCCAGGGATGTGGAGGAGACTGAGGTCAGCCACCAGAGTCGCTGTACAATCCCGGCCCTCCTGGGATGCTCAGGGACCACAGAGATGCAGTTTTCTACAGGAACAAGATCTCTCCTGACTTCTCTGTTCTTCTCCGCTCATCACTTTGGCTCCTGTGGCGTTGAGTCTGAACAGTGAAGCCACTTTAGGAATAATGCCAGTTGAGCAGGGAGGCCGGTTTGGGGGATAGAAAATAATGAAATCTATTGTGCTAAGAAACCCTCCTTTCGAGGGCGGACTGGACTCCACCATTCTGAGCTGTCCCTACAGGAGGGGGCTTCATTTTCCCAGGTCGCTGAGGAAGGACAGTGGGTCCTTGGGGTCCCAAGAGAACACTTTGGTTGGAGTGCCTCCTGGGAACACTTGGGGCAAAGGAGGCGAGGCCTGGAAAGGTTCAAGACAGAGCAAAAAGAAATATATGTGGAGGAAGAACCCAGTGCCCAGGACCCCTTTGAACAGAAGAGAGATGGTCTCCCCCCAGCCAGCCCTCTGGGCTCTTCATTTTCCCGCGGCTACTGAGATGGGAGGGTTTCCCAGGACAAAGGGACCATGTGTGTTTGGTGAGGCCCACATCCACCGTGGGACTGCAGCTTAGGGCACAGGAATTGTTCTCAAGGGCCTCCCTGTTCCACCCGACAGTGGATCTTTCCCAGTGGCTCTGCCAGAGCTGGAGCCTCTTGCTTTAAAATGGGGATGGGAGAGCACTGGGAAGAAGACTTTAGGGATATAGGACGGGAGGTCACAGAGTTCAGGCCTGAATTCCAGCACAGCGTCTTGACTGAGGCTGAGGGGAAACCAAAACCCAGGGTCCCTGTGGTTGCAGGCAGTAACCGCCTCTCCTGACCCCAGACATCACCTGAATGGGTACTAGGGAGCAGCACTCACTCTGAAGCCACCATGAGGACGAAAAGAGCCAATGTCTACGGGCAGTGTAGAGCGGGTGACAGTGAGGTGGCTCCGGGATGACCTCTCGGTAGCTGCCCAGAGGCCAACACCACCCACAGCATAGCCACTGTCCCAAAGTCCAGCCTGGAGGAAGAGGATTACCTCACCTGATTCTGATGAATCCAGTTGGCCCTCGTTATGCCTCTCAGGTAGAAACCTTCGAGTCCGCAAAACTGGTGCCAGATACCACTGTCGTGTGTAGCTGATACCACCGTCGCGTGTAACTGCCGTAGAACACAGGCGGGCCGGAGGCAGTTGGTGCTAAGCACAGTGACATTCTGAGGTCATGGCACGCATCACAGTGCCTTGCCGGAGTCAGCAGGGCCCAGAGACAGGGTCCTCCGCTGCCTGAAATGACTTGCGTACCTGCACAATGTGTTGTGTGCGGGTGCACACCTGTATCAGGTAAACACATCTGTGCACATGTGTGTGCCTTCTCTGGCCAGGCCTGGCTGCCCCACTCATGTGTGCACCCAGTTCCTCATCGCTTGTGCTGGGCCCGGGACCAGTATCCAGAGCATCCACAAGTGTTCCCTAACCTCCCAGCCCTCCTCGCCCAGGGTGGTGGTAAGGATACACACACAAGGATGGAGGAGAAAGTGACCACTACTGTTGAATCTCAAGGGCTAAATGCTAATACTATTACTTAATCGTTTTTGTGTCTCTAATGAGTATCTTTTTTTTTAGAATTTCTGATGTTTTAACTGGGTATTTCTCTCCACTGACCCTTGAATGTTCTAGCTGGGGATCCTGTGGGAAAGTGCCAGGCACACAGTAGGACTCACTCCTACAGTACAGACCTGTTATCTAAAATCTGAGTTCATCTGTGGCTTCCACTGCCAGGGCCAGGATGCAAATTCCAGGGTCCAAGAAAGGATTTGGGATAAAATGAAGCTTCAAGGGTGAACTTTGACCTGGACTGGAGGCTCATGTGTGCCATTCAAGCGAGGTCTCAGAGTCCCAAGATAGGGAGTGGGTGCCTCCATGCAGAGACCTCTGATCGACACCTGCTCCCCGTACTCAGTAGCAACCTCACCCACCCTACTCTCAAAGCACACTTGGCCCTCATATCCAGGGCTCTGCATCTGTGGATTCAACGGCAGATGGAAGGTAGGTAGAAAATAAATTGCATGGTTATGTCTCTACTGAACATGTGCAGACTTTGTTCTTGTCATCATTCCCTAAAGAATACAGTATCCCAACCATTTATGTAGCATCTGCATTGTATTACATATCGTAGATGATCTAGTAATGGTCTATGTCTATTGGAGGATGTGCATAGCTTTTATGTAAATACTAGGCCATGTTATATCAGGGACTTGAGCATCCATGGATTTTGGCATCCCCGGGACCCTAGAACTAATCCTCCATGGATACCAAGGGACAATTGTATAAACTCACTCAGGAAGGCTGCTCATTGGAGGAAGGGCCCAGTTCAGGAGAGACAGGGATATACTCCCTGGACTACTGTCCATTCATCCATTGTTCCCCCCCACCCCCATTCCCCATCTAGGACTGTCCCAATGACAGCCCTAGCAAGAGGAGACAAGAAAAAAGACCAGTTCACATTGTCCAGCTTTGAGGTCTTGGAAGAAGTTGCACCAGTGTGAGAATAGGGGGTCAGTTTTCTCCAGGATCCAAAGAGCATATCAGGCCCACTCGGGGTGAGGAAAGGAGCGCGGCCTCTCCAGCAGCCACACGGGCTGCAGTAGGATGGGGCTGGGGCTGGCCCTGTTTATCACTTGGCCCTCATCAGGGGAACAGAAAGACCAGGGGGCAGAGGAGGAGCATGGGGCAGCTGGTTGCCTAAGCACAAGGCACCTCAGGGAAGGGGTTTTAGTTTGTTTTCACACTGCTGTAAAGAAATACTTGAGGCCGGGCGTGGTGGTTCACACGTGTAATCTCAGTACTTTGGGAGGCCTAGGCGGGTGGATCACCTGAGGTCAGGAGTTCAAGACCAGCCTGGCCAACATGGTGAAACCCCGTCTCAACTAAAAATACAAAAAAAGTTAGCTGGGCGTGGTGGCGGGCGCCTGTCATCCCACCTACTTCGGGAGGCTGAGGCAGGAGAATCCCTTGAACCTGGGTGGCAGAGATTGCAGTGAGCCTAGATGATGCCATTGCACTCCAACCTCAGTGACAAGATTGAAACTCTGTTTAAAAAAAAAAAAAGAAAAACTTGAGACTGAGTAGTTTATAAAGGAAAGAGGTTTAATTGACTCACAGTTCAGGGAATTACAATTATGGCAGAAGGCGAAGGGGAAGCAGGCACCTTCTTCACAAGGCGGCAGGAGGGAGTGAGTGGAGAATGAG
The DNA here is from genome assembly GCF_008728515.1 of Papio anubis. NCBI lineage: Eukaryota > Metazoa > Chordata > Mammalia > Primates > Cercopithecidae > Papio > Papio anubis. The sequence goes on from NC_044992.1 coordinate 28,962,170, forward strand.
GAAGTGCCGCACTTTGAAGCCATCAGGTCTCCTGAGGACTCCCTCACTCTCAGGGGAGCAGCACGGGGGAAACTGTTTCCAGATCCAATCCCCTCCCACCAGGTTCCTCCCTTGACACAGGAGGGATGAGTTTTGGGTGGGAACACAGATCCAAACCTATCAGGGTCTCAGCCTGTCTTGCAGGTCCCCAGGGCTGAGGCTGAATACAGATCTGCTGGCCCTGCTCTACTGTTATGCCCAGACCGTTTGTTCCCCAAAGAAGACCACCAGAGTCCAGTGTCAAAGCCAAGCGGCAAGGATCTTTACTACAAGTTCGAACCTGGTCCCTCCATTCCACAGTATACAAGAGGGCCTTGAACAAGGCGAGCGTTTGCTTTTTATAGACCGAAAGTTGCAGGGGAACAAAGAAATTCTTTTGGCTCCCGCACTTTCAGTAACCTTGAACGGCTGTCCCCTTATCGGAGACTTTCCAGGTGGTGTTTGTACTGGGCTCAGGGAGTTTTGAGCCCGGGGCTGAGGAATGTGCCCAGCTCCTTTCAATGGGACTACAGGCGCCCACCACCATGCCTGGCTATTTTGTTTCTGTGTTTTTAGTAGAGATGGGGTTTCGCCTTGTTAACCAGGATGGTCTTGATCTCATGATCCGCCTGCCTCGGCCTCCAAAAGTGCTGGCATTACAGGCGTGAGCCACCGTGCCCGGCCATCTTGATGGTTTTTACAAGAATTTTTTGCTTAGGGTTTTGTTTTCTGTTATTTTTTTTTCTTAAAGGAACGAGGTTTGCAGGTTTATTTTTATATGTCACTGTCCAGAACGGAGTACATGACCACCCTCGTTGCAAGGGAGGCTGGGAAGATGAGGTCTAGTCTTCTAAACGTTACAGCAAGAGATGGCAAGTGAGAAGAGAGTTGAGAATGGCTGCTAAGTTAACCACAAACATTTTATCTTGAGCTGTGGAGGTAATCAATACCAGAAACCTTTAAAAAAGAAGTTGGTTGTGGGGAATGGGACTGTCTATGGAGAGTGGAGGGGTGGGACACTGGTTTTTTATAGCAAGAACTTCTATACAATTAGATTTGTTACCATGTTCATTATAAAACCCACTACTCCACTCTTTCTCATACTCCACCTTAGCAAAGCTTGTTGGCTCAACCTTCAAAAGATTTCTAGGGCCAGTTGCGGTGGCTCATGCCTATGATCCCAGCACTTTGGGAGGCCGAGGCAGGTGGATGAGGTCAGGCTTTTGAGACCAGCCTGGCCAACTGGTGAAACCCCATCTCTACTAAAAATACAAAACTTAGCTGGGTGTGGTGGCACGTGCCTGTAATCCCAGCTACTCGAGACACTGAGGCAGGAGAATCACTTGAACCCAGGTGGTGGAGGTTGCAGTGAGCCAAGATCTCGCCACTGCATTCCAGCCTGGGTGGCTGAGTGAGACTCTGTCTAAAAAAAAAAAAAAATTCTACAATTTATAACATTCTGTCATCTCCACTACCACCATCATCATCACTGCTTCTGTCCTTGGCCTGCTAGAATTCATAATTAACAGAGCAGTCAGTGCTCCTTTCAAAAAAAAATCTCTCTTCTGGGCTAGACATGGTGGTTCATGCCTATATTCCCAGCATTTTGGGACTCTGAGGAAGGAGAATCACTGGAGACCAGAAGTTCAAGACCAGCCTGGGCACCATAGCAAGACCCCCCCGCCCCACCACTGCCACCCTGCATCTGTACAAAAAATAAAAAACAATTAGCTGAGTGTGGTGGCATGCACTTCAGTCCCAGCTACTCAGGAGTCGGAGGCTGGAGGATTGCTTAAGACCAGGAGTTCAAGGCTCTGCAGTGAACTACAATCACAGTACTGCACTCCAGCCTGGACAAACAGAGACCCTGTCTCAAAAAACAAAACAAGAAACAAACAAAAACCCCTTCTGTGCTCAAAACCCTCCGATTGCTTCCCCCCTCAATAAGGTTAAAACAAAAATCTTTGCAGTGGCCTACAAGTCCTCCCACATGACCTTCTGACCTCATTTTCTTTTCTTTTTCCTTTTTTTTAATTTGAGACAGAGTTTCGCTCTTGTTGCCCAGACTGGAGTGCAATAGCACAATCTCGGTTCACCGCAACCTCTGCCTCCTGGTTTCAAGCAATTCTCCTACCTCAGCCTCCCGGGTAGCTAGGATTACAGGCATGTGCCACCACACCCAGCTACTTTTTTGTATTTTTAGTAGAGATGGGGTTTCTCCGTGTCGATCAGGCTGGTCTCCAACTCGCGACCTCAGGCAATCCACCTGCCTTGGCCTCCCAAAATGCTGGAATTATAGGTGTGAGCCACCACGCCCAGCCCTGACCTCATTTTCTCTCCCTGTCCATTACACTCCAGCCACCCTGGCCACCTGAATATTCCTCAAACGCACGATCAGGTTTCCACCTCAGAGTCTTATTTGCTGTTCTCTTTGCTGAGAACATCTCCTCCAGTTCCTGGAGCATTCTCACCCAGTCTCCTCCAAATATCCATCGCCGTGGCTCATCCCTCACCTCCCTCCTGTTTTTATTCAAACAACATCTTCTCAATGAAGCCTTCCTTGACTACTCTTGCCTACTCTATTTAACAGCACAACATGTCCCCCACCCCCTGCTTTATTTTTATTCTAAGCACATGCCACCCTCTCAAGCACTGTGTATGCAGATTTCTGTTTATGATCTGCCTCCGTCTCTAGAATGCAGGCTCATCAGCACAGGGGTTTTCGTCTGTTTCGTGCACTGCTGTATCCCTAGGCCCCAAAACAGAGCCAGGTACATAAGAAACCCTCACTGACTATGGGAGGAAATGCAAAACCTCAAAAGAATTTAGAATGTTTTTCTTTCCTTTTTCTTTTCTTTTTTTGAGATTTGGTGATCTCACTGTCACCTAGGTGTTAGTGCGTGGAAATGATTATAAATCACTGCAGCCTCAAACTCCTGGGCTCAGGGGTTCCTCCCGCCTCAGCCCTCTCCCAAGAAGCATATAACCATAGGCATGCTGCCTACCAAGCTTCAGCCTCTATTTTTCTATTTCTTTCTTTTTTGAGATGGAGTTTCCACTCCTTCTGTCGCCCAGGCTGGAGGCACGTGCTATCCTAGCCAACTGCACCTCCTGGCCTCCCGGGTTCATGCCATTCTCCTGCCTCTAGCTCCTGAGTAGCTGGGATTACTTAGCCTACACTGCCCCAGCTAATTTTGCATTTTAGTAGAGATGGGGTTTTCCTGTGTTGGCATTGGTCTCGAACTCCAGACCTTAGGTGATCTGCTGCCTGCCTCGGCCTCCCAAAGTGCTGGGATTACAGGGCAGTGAGTCACTACGCCTCCAGCAACTTTTTTTATTTTCATAGAGATGGGCGTGTCACTACGCTGCCTAGGTTTGGGCTCAAGTAACTTCTCCTGCCTCAGCCTCCCTAAGTCAGCTCTCCGGGAAGGTGCTGGGATTTCAGCGGGCAAGGAGCCACTCGCACCCCATCATAGATTTTAAAGGTGAACATATGTATTAGAGTTCTCAGAGATGCAGAACCAAAGTAATGCAGAACCATAGGATATATATACAACTGCATGTATACACCTGAGATTCCCATTGGTTCCTGCATCCTGAAGAAGAGATACATTATGAGAGAGAGAGATTTATTTTAAGGAAACAGTCTACATGATACTGGGGGCTGGTAAAACTGAAATCTGTAGGGCAAGCAGCAGGCTGCAAATTTGTTAAGAATTGGTGCTGCTTGCAGTCCTGAGTCCAAATTCCTCTCAGGCAGCAGGCTGAAACCAGGTAAGGCTTCTATGTTGCAGTCCTAGAGGTACCCTTTTCTTCAGGAAACCCTCAGTGTTACCTTAATGCCTTCTACCTGCTTAGATGAACTCTCCACTCACATTACAGAGGGCAACCTGCTGTCCTCTCCAAGCCCACTACACTGTAACTGTTACTCACACCTGAAAAACACTCTACAGGCAACGTCTAGGGCTGGTGATTCGACCAATCAACTTCCATCACGTCCCGTGTTGACACAATTAACTCCTCACAGTTACAGAAAGAAAAAGAAAGCAAGCCAACTCTTTTGTCTCTATGTCATTTGTTTCCCAGGCTGGAGTGCAGTGGCGTGATCTTGACTCACGATCTTGGCTCATGGCAACCTCCGCCTCCTGGGTTCAAGTAATTCTCCTGCCTCAGCTTCCCGAGTAGCTGGGATTACAGGTACCCACGACCACACTGGGCTAATTTTTTGTGTTTTTAATAGAGACAGAGTTTTGCCTGTTGCCCAGGCTAGTCTCAAACTCCCGACCTTAGGCAATCCACCTGCCTCAGCCTCCCAAAGTGCTGGGATTACAGGCATGATCCATCATGCCCGGCTAACTTTTTGTGTTAAAAACACAAAAGCTACTAAAAGTAGAGATGGGGTTTCACCATGTTAGCCAGGCTGGTCTCGTAACTCCTGACCTGAAATGAACCACCTGTCTTGGCCTCCCAAAGTGCTAGGATTACAGGTGTGAGCCACCACGCCCGGCCCACAATCCCTATTCTTGAGGGGTGATGGGAAAGACAGTAGGAAATACAGACGAATGTAACAAATGCCACTTTACAGAAGCACAAGGAAAGTTCTGTGGAAGGGTAGAGATTTTGGCGGAGAGCCAGCTGGGAAGATTTCATAAGGAAATGGTCTTTGAGTTGAATCTTGCAGGATACACAGAATTTCGATAGCAGGAAAGGGCATTTTTCAGACTACTGAAACCTAGAGCCTGAAAATTCTCGGCACATTTGGTAAATGGCCAAAAGTCTTCAGGAAGCAAACTCTTGCTACCGTAGCATCTGCTTCCCGTACCTCCAATTCAATGCTAACATTATGCTGCCTTAATTTGCTCATCATATTTATTTTCCTGTGTTTAAGTCTTGATTCTCCATTCTTGATAACAGACATATAGTTCCCAGCTCATGGAAATTACTTAAAATTGTATCTAACTAAAGTACGTGGCTAAGGTGAACTTGCCTGTCCAAGGTCCTGTCTTCTGATAGAATTTTTCTTTGCACAACTGCTCTTCTTCTGGATAAGTCTGTGTAGTTTAAGTCTACTTGAGCCCTATCGTGGGATCAGGAGTGGGCACATGATACAGCTTTATCCAGTTGCTCTTAGAAATAGGGGCAGACTCTGCTGTATAGTCTAGGCTCTTTCTGTGGCAAGCAGTAGCAACCAATTCACACAGACCTAAGAAATAAAGGGGAGGCTGGGCGCGGTGGCTCACACCTGTAATCTCAGCACTTTGGGAGGCCGAGGCGAGTGGATCACGAGGTCAGAAGATCGAGACCATCCTGGCTAACACAGTGAAACACCGTCTGTACTAAAAAAAAAAAAAAAAAAAATTAGCTGGACGTGATGGTGGGTGCCTATAGGCCCAGCTACTCGGGAAGCTGAGGCAGCAGACTGGCTTGAACCCGGGAGGCAAAGTTTGCAGTTAGCTGAGATGGCACCACTGCTCTCCAGCCTGGGTGACAGAGCGAGACTCCATCTCAAAAAACAAAACAAAATAAAATAAAATAAAATAAAAATATAAAATTCACATGGAACCAAAACAGAGCCTGAATAGCCAAGACAATCTTAAGCAAAAAGAACAAAGCTAGAGGCATCACACTCCCCGACTTCAAATTATATTACAAGGCTACAGTAACCAAAACAGCATGGTACTGGTACAAGAACAGACACATAGACCAATGGAACAGAAGAGAGAACCCAGAAATAAGACCACACACCTACAACCATCTAAATTTTTTTTTTTTTTGAGATGGAATGTCACTCAGTCACCCGGGCTGGAGTGCAGTAGCACGATCTTGGCTCAGTGCAACCTCTGCCTCCTGGGTTCAAGCTATTCTCTTGCCTCAGCCTCCCAAGTACCTGAGACTACAGGCACATGTCACTATGCAGGGCTAATTTTTTGTATTTTTTAGTAGAGATGGGGTTTCACCGTGTTAGCCAGGATGGTCTCGATCTCCTGAACTCGTGATCCACCCCCTTGGGCCTCCCAAAGTGCTGGGATTACAGGATGAGCCATCATGCCTGGGCTACCATCTGACTTTTGACAAACCTGACCAAAACAAGCAATGAGGAAAGTATTCTCTATTTAATAAGTGGTGTTGGGAGAACTGGTTAGCCATGTAAAGAAAACTGAAACTGGAACCCTTCCTACACCCATGGCAACAACTCAAGATATACTAGGTGGGCATGGTGGCTGTAATCCCAGAGCTTAGAGGCTGAGGCAGGTGGATCTGGCCTGAGGTCAGAGTCTGAGACCAGCCTGACCAACATGGTAAAACCCTGTCTCTTCTAAGAATATAGAAATTAGCTTGGTGTGGTGGCAGGTACCTGTAATCCCAACTACTCAGGAGGCTAAGGCAGGAGAATCACCTGAGCCTGTGAAGTAGAGGTTGCAGTAAACTGAGATTGTGCCACTGCACTCCAATCTGGGTAACAGAGTGAGATCCTGTCTCAAAAAAATAAATAAATAAATAAATAAAAACCAAAAGAAAATTATAGATTAAAGACCTAAATGTTAAACCCCAAACTATAAATACCCTAGAAAAGGGCCAGGCGCGATGGCTCATGCCTGTAATCTCAGCACTTTAGAAGGTTAAAGAGGGCAGATCACCTGAGGTCGGGAGTTCTAGACCAGCCTGGCCAACATGGTGAAACCCTGTCTCTACTAAAAATACAAAATTAGCTGGGCATAGTGGCGTGTGCCTGTAATCTCAGCTACTCAGGAGGCTGAGGCAGGAGAATTGCTTGAAACCAGGAGGTGGAGGTTGCAGTAAGCCAAGATGGCGCCATTGCACTCAAAGCTGGGTGACAAGAGTGAAACTCCCTCTCAAAAACAAACAAAAAATCCCTAGAAGAAAATCTAGGCAATACTGCTCAGGACATAGGCACAAGCAAAGATTTCATGATGAAGACACCAAAGGCAATTGCAACAAAAGCAAACATTGACAGATGGGATCTAATTAAAGAGCTTCTGCACAGCAAAAGAAACTATCATCAGAGTGAATAGACAACCTACGGAATGGGAGAAGATTTTTGCAATCTATCCTTCTGACAAAGGTCTAACATCAAGCATCTATAAGGTACTTACACAAAATTGCAAGAAAAAAACAAACAGCCCCATTAAGAAGTGGGCAAAGGACACGAACAGACACTTCAAAAGAAGGCATACATGTGGCCAACAAACATGAAAAAGAGTTCAACATCACTGGTCATTAGAGAAATGCAAATCAAAACCATGATGAGATACCATCTCACACCTGTCAGAATGGCTATTATTTGTTTGGTTGCATGTTTGTTTTTTTGAGACAGACTTTCGCTGTTATTGTCCAGGCTGGAGTGCAATGGTGTGATCTCAGCTCACCGCAACCTCTGCCTCCTGGGTTCAAGTGATTCTCCTGCCTCAGCCTCCCAAGTAGCTGGGACCACAGGCGCCCACCACCACGCCTGGCTAATTTTTTGTATTTTTTAGTAGAGACGGGGTTTCACCGTGTTAGCCAGGATGGTTTCCATCTCCTGACCTCGTGATCCATTCGCCTCGGCCTCCCAAAATGCTGGGATTACAGGCGTGAGCCACCATGCCCGGCCAATTTTGTATTTTTAGTAGAGATGGGGTTTCTCCATGTTGGTCAGGCTGGTCTTGAACCCCCGACCTCAGGTAATCCGCCCACCTCAGCTTCCCAAAGTGCTGGGATTACAGGCGTAAGCCACCACGCCCGACCCCTATTTGATTAAGGCATTGTAGTAGAGATTCTATTTTATAGAGTTGATTGCAAATTTGGGTCAATCAGCCACTATGTCATATAATGTAAGATAATATAACTTGAAATGCATTAGATATCTAAGTATAAAATACTAAAAACAAAAGTGAGGAAGTGTGTATGAAGACAACTTGATTATATAGTCAAGTTAAGTTTTTTCCATGGTGAAAGCATAAACAAAATTAAGAAAAAAACAATAGATTGGGAAAATATTTGTAACACATATGAATGAAAGTCTGTAACATATAAACAGTTTCTACAAATTAATTAGAAAGAAACTAATGACTAATTGAAAAATGGACAAAGGCCGCAAATAGGCAAATTGCAGAAGAGGAAATTCAAATAGTCAGCCTGACCAACATGGACAAACCCCATCTCTACTAAAACTACAAAATTAGCCAGGCATGGTGGCACATGCCTGTAATCCCAGCCACTTGGGAGATTGAGGCAGGAGAATTGCTTGAACGCGGGAGGCAGAGACTGTGGTGAGCCGAGATTGTGCCACTGCACTCCAGCCTGGGCAACAAGAACAAAACTCCATCTCAAAAAAAAAAAAAAAAAAAAACCACACAAAAATTAGCCACAGGTAGTGGCACACACCTGTGGTCCTTCCAGCTACTCAGGAAGGCTAAGGCAGGAGGAGGTCAAGGCCATACTGAGCCATGATTGTGCCACTGCACTCCAGCCCAGGCGACAGAGTAAAAGCCCATCTCCAAAAAATAAGGTAAACCATGACCAAAACGACTAAAATCAGAAATTAAAATTCTAATGCAGCCAAAGAAAAAGGCCTTATTACACACTACAAAATCAAAAGAAAGTTGAAATTGTTATAATACTATCATGTAAAGTAGACAAAAATAAACATTTTATCAGGAACAAAGAGCATCATTTTATACACATTAAGAGTTTAATTCATCAAGAACACACAGAAATCCTAAACATTTATTTACCTATTAAAAACAAGGTTTTGAGGCCGGGCGCGGTGGCTCAAGCCTGTAATCCCAGCACTTTGGGAGGCCGAGATGGGTGGATCACGAGGTCAGGAGATCGAGACCATCCTAGCTAACATGGTGAAACCCCGTCTCTACTAAAAAATATAAAAAACTAGCCGGGCGAGGTGGCGGGCGCCTGTAGTCCCAGCTACTCGGGAGGCTGAGGCAGGAGAATGGCGTAAACTCGGGAGGCGGAGCTTGCAGTGAGCCGAGATCCGGCCACTGCACTCCAGCCTGGGCAACAGAGCGAGACTCCGTCTCAAAAAAAAAAAACAAAAAACAAAAAACACCAAGGTTTTGAAATAAATAAAGCAAAAATGAGAGAACTGTAAGAAGAAATGAAAGAATCTACAATTATATTTTAAAATTTCAGCAAACCTCTCTATGTGATAGAACCAGGTCAGGCGTGGTGAATCACACCTGTTGTCCCTGAACTTTGGGAGCCCGAGACAGGATTGCTTGAGCACAGGAGTTCAAGACCCACCTGAGCAACACAGGGAGACCCTGTCTCTACAAAAAGATTTTAAAAAACTAAGTGGGTGGGCCGGGCGTGTTGGCTCACACCTGTAATCCCAGCACTTTGGGAGCCTGAGGTCAGGAATTTGAGTCCAGCATGGCCAAAATGGTGAAACCCCGTCTCTACTAAAAATACAAAAATTAGCTGGGCGTGGTGGCGCACAACAGTAATCCTAGCTACTCGGGAGGCTGAGGTAGGAGAATCGCTTGAACCCAGGAGGCGGAGGTTGCAGTGAGCAGAGATCGCGCCATTGCACTCCAGCCTGGGCAACAGAGCGAGATTCCATCTCAAAAAAAAAAAAATAAAAAAAATTAGCTGGGTGTGGTAGCATATGCCTGTAGACCCAGCTACTGGGGAGGCTGAGGTGGGAGGATCACTTGAGCCCAGGGGGTGGAGGCTCAGTGAGCTATGATTGTGCATGTCACTGCACTCCAGCCTAGGTGACAGAGTGACATCACGTTCAAAGAAAAGGAATGATAATAATAATAATAGGACCAGTAGACAGAGAATCAGTAAGGATACAGAAGCTTGAATAACACCATTAACCAAACTGACGTAACTATAGGACACTATGCACAAACTACCAGAATACAAATTCTGTTCAAGTGCATTTGGAACACTTACCAAGATACACTATATTCGAACCAGAAAAACAACTCTTGGTAAATTTAAAAGGTTTCAAGTCTTATCATGAGTTTTTTCTTACCACTGTGTTATTTAGAAATCAGTGACAGAAAAAAAAATCAATAGACAATCCCAATATTTGGAATCAAAACATACTTTTAAAATAACCAATGGAGGCCGGAAGTGGTGGCTCACACCTGTAATTCCAGCATTTTGGTAGGCCGAGACAGGTGGATCACAAGGTCAGGAGTTCAAGACCAGTGTGGCCAAGATAGTGAAACCCCATCTCTACTAAAAATACAAAAGTTAGCCGGGCATGGTAGCAGGCACCTGTAACGGCAGCTACTCAGGAGGCTGAGGCAGAGAATTGCTTGAACCCGGGAGGCGGAGGTTGCAGTGTGCCAAGATCGTGCCGCTGCACTCCAGCCTGAGCAACAGAGCAAGAACCTGTCTCAAAATATAAAATAAAAACATCAAATAAAATAACGAAGGGGTAAAAAAAAAAAGGCAAAAATATCAAGTATTTTTAAGACAGTTAAAGCAGTAATTGAAAGAGAAATTTATACAATTACATGACTATATTAGAAAAGAAACAAATCAGTGACTTCATCTTTTCCTTAAGAAACTAGAAGAGCAAAAGAAAGAAAGACCGAGCAGAAGTCAATGAAACAAAAACAGAAAAATAGGGCACACTCAATGAAATCAAAGGTTAAACTTACACTTCTGGGAGGATGGAACGGACATACTTTTCCCTATTCCTCCCACTAAGTACAAATTTAAAAAGTCAATATTATAAATAACACGAATATTCTCTGAAAGGTGGAGAGAAGGCAAATTAGTTCAGGATCACAAGACACCAGGCACAGTATAGCAGTAAATTCCCTGGGTATTCTTCTTGACTAATGTATCCTACTCCTGGAATGGAAGAAGTGAGTACATCAGGAACACCGATGGGCACAGACCAAAACAATCCCCAACAGGGCCGGGCGCGGTGGCTCACGCCTATACTCCCAACACTTTGGGAGGGCGAGGCTGGATCACCAGAGGTCAGGAGTTGGAGACCAGCCTGGCTAACATGGCAAAACCCCGTCTATACTAAAAATAAAAGTTAGCCCGTCGTGTTGGCCGGCGCCTATAATCCCAGCTACTCCGGAGGCTGAGGCACGAGAACCGCTTGAACTCGGGAGGCGGAGGTTGCAGTGAGCAGAGATCATGATGCTGCACTCCAACCTGGGTGATAGAGACTGTTTTCCAAAAAAAAAAAAAAAAAAAAAGAAGCCCCAACAAAAGCCTTCTCTCTCCGGACCAAATTACCAGTAAAGTGGGATGTTCACCAGAAAGAAAACTTTTGAAGAAGAACTGCTCTAATCCAGCATAACACCACAGAAAACCTAGCCCCACCCATACCAGCAATGATCGCATGGGGAACCTAGATATCCACCCTCGTGAGACTGTCATGAAAACAACCCTAGATTCCCACCCGGTGGTGTCAGAGCAAATTAAGCAGGGCACTGGGACTTTCATTCCAAATGGCTAGTTAATGAGCATCCCCTCCCCACCGTGTCAGTGGAGAAACGTGGGGAAGCCTGGCCTTCACCACCATCTGCCAGTAATAAGGCATCCCTCCCTGTTCCCACTGGAGCGGTAGCAGAGAAGACCTAGGAGAGAGTCAGAACTTTCACCCACACACAGTAACAAATGAGGCCACATCCACCACGGAGATCAGGTGGGAGCCACAACTCCCACCTCTGCAAAGAACTAAAAGGCAGGCCGGCACGGTGGCTCACGCCTGTAATCCCAGCACTTTGGGAGGCCGAGGCGGGTGGATCATGAGGTCAGGAGATCGAGACCATCCTGGCTAACACAGTGAAACCCCGTCTCGATGAAAAATACAAAAAATTAGCCAGGCGTGGCAGCGGGTGCCTGTAGTCCCAGCCACTTGGGAGGCTGAGGCAGGAGAGTGGCGTGAACCCTGGAGGCGAAGCTTGCAGTGAGCTGAGATCCTGCCACTGCACTCCAGCCTGGGTGACAGAGGGAGACTCTGTCTCTAAATAAATAAATAAATAAATAAATGTATGGCAACACAGTTGCTCAACTATAACAGAAAAAGAAAGCTTACAAGAAAAGGTAGAGCTCATACTTTTTACTTAGTGTTCGTTAGAGAACTGTTTTAAATGGACTAAAAATCCTGAAAAACTGCTTGAATCATAAAGAATCTATGAAATATTATGGAAGCATTTTCTAGCTTGTTTCTGAAACCTTTGATAAAAACCTCCTCATGTATCAATACAAGCTAACCTGCTTTACAGAAATAAAAAGAAAACTATGACTGGGCGCAGTGGCTCTCGTCTATAATCCCATCACTTTGGGAGGTCGAGGTGGGCAAATCATGAGGTGAGGAGTTCGAGGCCAGCCTGGCCAGCATGGTGAAACCCCCTCTCTACTAAAAATACAAAAATTAGGTAGGCATAGTGGCAGGCGCCTGTAAGCCCAGCTCCTTGGGAGGCTGAGGCAGGAAAATAGCTTGAACCTCAGAGGCAGAGATTGCAGTGTGCCAAGATCGCACCACTGCACTCCAGCCTGGGACTGAGCGAGACTCTCTCTCAAAAAAAAAAAAAGAAAACTATACATTTTACTACATGCATACATTTGTCCTTCATATACTTGTAATTCAGAAAACCACGCTTTCACAAACAGAAATACAATAATATTAGCAATCATAACATTTGTGAAACTGCAGAATAAACCGGCCAGATGCTGTCTCTTACACCCTAGAACCCAGGTTCTGGTCAAAGCTTCTCTTGATTGTATGAACTCACCTCATGGACCTGTCATAAGGCTCAGAAGAGATACTGTAAACAAAAGCATCTTGTAAACTGTGTAAGCCTGTAGATATGTGGTTCATCTAAATCAAGGCACTTTAATGACTGACAGTTGCCCCCCAGAATCTCTTTTCTCGATTTTTAAAATAAACAACTTATATTTCCAAGTCCAGTTCAAAAGTGATATTCTTGGAAGCCTCCGCATCCCACCTGTCCATCAGGCAGAACGAATTCGTCTCCACCCTAGTATTATACTCTCATAACTCTTGGCCCTTCACCAGTTCATTCAAGGGTATAAAGAGGAGTTAAAATATGTCAGGCATCATGCTATGCACTGGAGAAAAAAATCTTAAATGTGTAAAGTTTACAAAGTTTTTCACACACATTGTCTCATTTCATACTTTAAAAAATATCCCATAGGATCGTAATTATTTGTTTACAATTTCTCTCACCAGAATGAATTCCCAGGGGGTAGAGACTAAGTGTGATTCACCTTTGACTCCCCAGAGTCTAGCGCAGTGTCTGGCACCCAGAAGACACCCATTAAGTGCTTGATAAATCAATGAATAAAGGAGTAACAGACACTTGTTCGATTACTAAAATATCAACCAGGGTTAACAGTGAAATAATCCTCCACAAAGTTTCCACAGGGGAAAGGGGGAAAATACATTATATTACACAAACACATCTGGGGAGTGAAAATTCCTCCCTCCGGCAGAGCATCTCCAACTCAAGTTTAACTGTGTAACAAAGACACGTAGCAACTGAAGATGGATTTGACTTTACTACGGGACTAACAAGCTCTAAGTGAAGAACAATGAGTTCTGCAAAAAAGCTCCCATGTAGATCATTCTGCTTGATAAAACTGGACATTATTACACAAATATTAAAATAAACACTTAAACTAAAGAGCTTCTGCACAGCAAAAAAGCTATCATCAGGGTGAACAGGCAACCTATAGAATGGGAGATAATGTTTGCAATCTATCCATCTGACAAAGGTCTAATATCCAGAATCCTCAAGGAATTTAAACAAATTTACAAGAAAGAAAAATCCATCAAAAAGAGAGTGAAAGATATGAACAGACACTTCTCAAAAGAAGATATTTATGTGGTCAACAAACATATGAAAAAAAGCTCATCATCACTGCTCATTAGAGAAATGCAAATCAAAACCACAATGAGATACCAGCTCATGCCAGTTAGAATGGCGATCATTAAAAAGTCAGGAAACAACAGATGCTGGAAAGGATGTGGAGATACAGGCACGCTTTTACACCGTTGGTGGGAGTGTAAATGAGTTCAATCACTGTGGAAGACAGTGTGGTGATTCCTCACAGTGACCACTTTAAATCTTATTTTACATGTAATAAAACCATTTTCTATTTACATAAATCAAATAAAGTCTCCTAAAGCAAACACTTGCGCTTCCATGTATTTCCCACTTTTGGCACAAAATTGGGTTTTCACTGTAACTGTGGTGTGCTAAGTGCATGGTTAAGCCAGTGTCAGCGTCATCTTCCTGTAAATTACAGATGCCGTCTGTGAGCAGGTCTCCTGTGGATTCATGTATTTTGTATTTTGAAATCTGCTTTAGAGGATATTTTAAGACTTTTAGAACCAGAAATACCATTTGACCCAGCAATCCCATTACTGGGTATATACCCAAAGGATTGTGAATCATTCTGCTCTAAAGACACATGCACACATATGTTTATTGCAGCACTATTTACAACAGCAAAGTCTTGGAACCAACCCAAATGCCCATCAAGGATAGACTGGATAAAGAAAACGTGGCACATATACACCATGGAATGCGAGGCAGCCATAAAAAGGAATGAGTTCATGTCATTTTCAAGAACATGGATGAAGCTGGAAACCATCATCTTGGCAAACTAACACAGGAACAGAAAACAAACACTGCATGTTCTCACTCATAAGTGGGAGTTGAACAATGAGAACACATGGACACAGGGAGGGAACATCACACATCAGGGCCTGTCAGGGGACGGCGGGCAAGGGGAGGGATAGCATTAGGACAAATACTTAATGCATGCGGGGCTTAAAACCTAGATGACAGCTTGATAGGTTCAGCAGACCACCATGGCACGTATATACCTATGTAACAAACCTGCATGTTCTGCACATGTATCCCAGAACTTAAAGTATAATTTCAAAAAATTTTAAAAATAAAAAAAATAAAATAAAGTCTTGTTTCAGGGTAATATTAATTTGCGTTGCCACCTAGTTCAACATGGCAGACAATTGTACCATCCGAGACAAATGGAGCCTTGACATGAAATCTGAAAATACCCCATGAATGGAGTGATAGACAGAAAGTGAAATAATCCAATGCTACCAGTTCTCATAAGCTCAAAATGCAATTCTTTACTGTACAAAAATCCCTGGTATAGGTGAGAGATACACGTCAAGATCTTTGCATATTCCAAAGTTTACGGCTATCACTATGACACAGAGCTTCTTCCATAAACTTCCCATGTTTCCACTGAAGAGCGCTGTGTCTGGGGCTATTTTACTATCACTGACTTCATAATGGCGTTTTCTCTTTGGTGTAATATTTCACAGCAAAACAAAGAATATGTATGTGTGTATGTGAATCATTCATGCTATTTACCACATAAATAACAACAAGCAGCAAAGATGAAGATAAAAGCAAAGCTGAAGTGTAAATGCTGCTGTCCAGATGGGTGAGGCTTACTCATCCACCAAGCCACGATGTCGTCAACACACCACCTCCACTGCACACAGCGTTCAGGTTTCCATCTCAACAGAACATATGCATCATGAACCTTTAGGGTTCATAAATAGTTGAGAAAGCTAACATCAAATTCTTGAATGCCAAAGGTCTACAAATTATTCCATTCACAGATGCTATAATCTGATTTTTTTTTATTTTTTCTGAGATGGAGTCTAGATCTCTCACCCAGACTACAGTGCAGTGGCTCAACCTTGGCTCACTTCAACCTCCGCCTCCTGGGTTCAAGCAATTATCCTGCCTCAGCCTCCTGGGTAGCTGGAATTACAGGCACGCGCCACCATGCCGATCCCTTTTTGTATTTTTAGTAGAGACGGTGTTTCACTATGTTGGCCAGGCTGGTTTTGAACTCCTGACCTCAGGTGATCCCCCCCACCTCAGCCTCCCAAAGTGCTGGGATTACAGGCGAAAGCCACCTCCCCCGACTCTGATCATTACTTAATTAGGATAAAATCATTCCTTAGAACAGTCATTCAATTATGATGATGGTATATCTCATAATTTTCAAATATGGCCATTGTTAGTAAGAGTTTCACCCCACTAAGGCTATCGTGGCATCAAAAGTATTTCAGATTTGGCCAGGCTCCATCGCTCATGCCTGTAATCCTGGCATTCTGGGAGGTCAAGGCGCATGGTTGACCTGAGGTCAGGAGTTGGAGACCAGGCTGGCCAACATGGCAAAACTCCATCTCTTAAAAATGCAAAAAATTAGTGGGGCGTGGTGGCAGGTGCCTGTAATCCTAGCTACTGGGGAGGTTGAGGCAGGAGAATTCCTTGAACCTGGGAGGCGGAGGGTGCAGGGAGCCAAGAGTGCGCCACTGTACTCCAGCCTGGGCGACAGAGCGTGACTCCATCTCAAAACTAATAATAATAAAATGCAGTGAGGTTTTTTTGTTTTTGTTTTTTGTTTGTTTGTTTGTTTTGAGACAAAGTCTCAAAACTCACTGCAAGCTCCGCCTCCTGGGTTCACGCTATTCTCCTGCCTCAGCCTCCTGAGCAGCTGGGACTACAGGTGCCCACCACCTAGCCCAGCTAATTCTTTGTATTTTTAGTAGAGACGGAGTTTCACCATGTTAGCCAGGATGGCCTCAATCTCCTGACCTTGTGATCCACCCACCTCGGCCTCCCAAAGTGCTGGGATTACAGGCCTGAGTCACCGCGCCCGGCCCAATACAGTGAGTTTTAATAGACAGGGACAGGTGACATTCATCTATCTAGTCCTACATGCCATTTTGGCATTGAAGGGTTCCACAGCGCTGGAGTCACTTAATTCTAGGTGCACAATTCTAATGTATGAGTATACTTTTATATTCTAAAGCCACAGTGAGCAAAATGGCTCCGTGTAATTTTAGAATTCGTCTACTACATACCAAGCACTATAATAGGTAAACATTTTACATACATCGTCTCTCATCTTTGCAACATTCCCCAAAGTAACGGTGATTTTACCCTCTTAAAAGTCACTGGACGCGGGGCGCGGTAGCTCATGCCTGTAATTCCAGCACTTTGGGAGGCCAAGGCGGGCAGATTGCGAGTTCAGGAAATCGAGACCATCCTGGCTAATACGATGAAACCCCGTCTCTACTAAAAATACAAAAAAATTAGCCAGGCTTGGTGGCAGGCGCCTGTAGTCCCAGCTACTTGGGAGGCTGAGGCAGGAGAATGACCTGAACCCGGGAAGCGGAGCTTGCAGAGAGCTGAGATCCTGCCACTGCACTCCAGCCTGGATGGCAGAGGGAGACTCCGTCTCAAAAAGCAAATAAATAAATAAATAAATAAATAAATAAATAAATAAATAAAAGTAACTGGAAGGTCAGAGGATTTAAGTCCATTGCCCCCAAAATCTACAGCCCACACCAGGATATGAACCCAAATCTCTCTGGTTTCAAAACCCTGCCCTAATCATTTCACTATATCACCAATCCAAGGAATAAAGAAAGTTAAACTATCTTAGTCAGATAAAAGTGGCAAATTAGACTGAGGGCAGTGGCTCACGCCTGTAATCCCAGCACTTACGGAGGCTAAGGTGGGCAGATCACGAGGTCAGGAGATCAAGACCATCCTGGCTAACATGGTGAAACCCCAACTCTACTAAAAAAAAATACAAAAAATTAGTTGGCGTGGTGACACACGCCTGTGGTCCCAGCCACTCAGGAGGCTGAGTCAGCAGAATCACTTGAACCTGAGAGGCAGAGGTTGCAGTGAGCCGAGATGGCACCACTGCACTCCAGACTGGGCAGCAGAGCAAGACTCCATCTCAAAAAAAAAAAAAAAAAAAAGGGCAGATTAATGGGAGGAAAATATTAAATGTTAACCCTACAAACCAAGAAATCTATTTATGATTATGGTTTTTGTAGGAGACAGAGTCTTGCTATGTTGTCCAGGCTAGTCTCAAAGTCCTGACCTCGAGTAATCCTCCCGACTCAGCCTCCTGAGTAGTGGGGATTACAGGCATTACAGGCATAAGCCAACGCCCCTAGCAAGAAGTCTATATGTTCTTATCACGCGTGTGACTAAACAAAATTATGCGCAAGAAACTGGCACATCATGGTAATATTTTAAATATCATGACTACACTGAAACCCTGCCAGAGGTATTTTTAAAATGTCAGCCGTTTTTTTTTTTTTTTTTTTTTTTTTTCCGGACAGAGTCTCCCTCTGTTGCCCAGGCTGGAGTACAGTGGTGCGATATCTGGCTCACTGCAACCTCTGACTCCCAGGTTCAAGGGATTCTCCTGCCTCAGCCTCCTGAGTAGCTGGGATTGCAGGCACGTGCCACCACACCAGGCTATTTTTTGTATTTTTAATAGAGACGGGGTTTCACCATATTGGTCAGGCTGGTCTCAAACTCCTGACCTCGTGATCCGCCCGCCTCGGCATCCCCAAGTGCTGGGATTACCGGCGTGACCCACCGCGCCCGGCCAAAATGTCAAGGATTTTTACGCTGATGTGCTTAATGTGCCCAATCTCTAATTCTAGTGGTAATCAGTGACATGCCCATAAATCAGAGAGTACTTCTATGAAACAATCACAGTCTACAAGTATGGATAAAACTCCTCAGCTTTACCTCTTAGATGGTTCTAGACAGTTTCAGAATTCGTGCCTCTTTCTTCAACTCTCTCATTCATTTTATTACCCTTGGAAGTAAAATAATCTTACCAATTGCTTTCCCTATGAAATTGTGAATGAAAATTCCCATTTCTCTTTGCTAGGTCTTGTTAGCTGCCATCTCTGGGAAGGAGAAAGTGTTTTTATAGACAGGCATGTCAAGGACAAATCATGGAGCTGAAATACAAGGGTGGAGGGCAAATAAACTGCATCTTGTGAACTAATTCCAACTAATTTCTGCCTAGAGCATTGTGTTTAAAAGGATTCCTAGGCCACATCTGGAGGGACCTGGGGAAAAAAAAAACAAAAGAGAAATAAGGAAGGTAAGTGGAGAATCAGTAAAGTGTTGTGCTACAGTAGCCTAGGGTTTCAGGAAAGGAGATTATAATATCAAGTCAGGCAGAGCAGCAGACAAACAACACGAAGAAAAATGTCCGTGAGACTTGGCATGCAGGAGATCACTGATGTGCCTACTGACAAGTTCAGTAGTGTTGTGAGGGAAGAAGTCAATGGGCGAAAGCGGAAGTGAGTGCTGACACAGAGACAGCAGGTGTAAACCAGAGACACAGCCAGTGTACCGGATGGCTGAAGTCAAACACTTACATAGCAAATGGGGATAGAGACAAGTGTCCGATGGATGTACTGGCCTTCTCAGGACAAATATTCCATCCCCTAAAAACCACAGGAAAGGGGTAAAGAGGGATACTCCTATAGATCAATTTATAGAAAAGAGCAAAACCTCAAAAATCTCAATGAAGTAGGAGCTAAGAACCTCAGTATCAGGTGAAGAGACAGGAAGGTCAAGAGGGGAAAGGAGAAGATTTGGCAAAGATGTTGAAGAGAAAGAGAGAACTAAACAGGGTTGGGCAAGCAAAAGCAGAAGGGCAAGCCTGAGTACTCAGGCAAGGCTGAGATGAGGTTGAAAAGATTTAATAGTTACTTTAAAACAGGGTTCATCTGTATGACTAGTTGCTTTTTCTTTAGCCCTCAGATACAGAAATAGAACAACAGACTGGATTGGGCTGGTATTTTACCAGGGTACAGCAGGAAGACAGGGGCCCAGGAAAGGCCCAATGTTGGGAGTATTTCAGTTAATCTCCTATGAGATCCAGGCTGGCAAGGGTAGCGAGGTAGGTTATAAGAAGAAAAATACAGACAAACTCGTGAGACTGCAGAGGCGTGGAAGGAGAAAATGTGTTGGGTGACAGTGAGATGCAGAAGATTGCTAAGGTGATACACCTGTAGATGAGAAGGTGGAGGTCCCAGCCCGGGTAAAGGGTGGCTGATCTACACCTGGGGATGACCACTGGCATTAAAGGAATCCAGAAGAGACGAGGCTTTTTCTGTTTGTGTAAGTTATCTCCTTATTCAAGTTTGTCTTCGCCACTGAAAACCTCTGAAAGTTGTCAACTTCATTAATGTAAATACAGAAGACATATTTTATTCAAAATGACAAAATGCTTCTAGAGAAAAAGCATATATGTCTGGTCAGATAATGCATGTATGACTTGGGACAAATCATAGCATTTCAGTGTTTGAGGTAATCTAGTCTATCTGTTCTCTTTATTCCTTAACTCTCCATCTGTACAGACAGAAACAATATAATCAGCCACATATCTTGTATAAAATAAGTATGAAGAGAGAAACCATTATAAAGGCAGAAGTTCCTGGGATGAGGGGAAGAACTTTAAAATTAACTAGCTACTTCTTCAAAAAGAAAAATATCAGGGAGTACTGAAGGAACAATTGTAGAAAAGAAGAGAAATTAACCTAAACAGCAACCAAAAACCTTCTAAGAATATATCAACAGTCCAGTGAAAAACAAATAGCTACAAGCTTGACACTGATTCAAAGTCAGTATTTTCTTCTGACTGACAGACTCAGGGAAAGCAAGCCAAAAATGAAAGTTACCTTATCCACCCTATAGGTAAAGAAATTTCTGTCTTCCATAACACAAACTGCTAAAACCTAAAAACACGGATTTTTAGATAAAAAGAGTATTAAAGAGAGCTGGTAAAAATAATTCATTACAAAGCTAATTGTGTGTGTCTCTCTCTGTGCGTGTGTGTGTTCAAGTCTGGTGTTCATTTACAAAAATTGATTTACTCTTTTTCCAGGCAAAAATATGTACTTTTGGAACAAGTAAAAATTTACATTATCATGAAAGAAGATTTATGAAGAAGCGTAAGCTTAATCATAGTTCTAGCCATAAAATGTCTGATCCTAACGCAAAACATCAAACTTGGAAATTTGGCAATACTATAGGAAAAACTGCAAATTAGTGTGTTTTTTAATCCTGCAATTCTAATTTAGGAATTTATCATAATAATGATGGATACACACAAAGGCTTTACTATGTATAATAATAAAAACAGAAAATAATACAAAAGGCCAACATTAGGGAAGTAGTTACATAATTTATGGTTGATCTGTATTATGCAATATATGCACCATATATATATATACACTTTTATATGTGTGTATATATACTTTTATATATATATATATATATATTCATTTATTTATGTTTTTTGAGATTTTGAGATAGAGTCTCTCTCTGTCGCCAGGCTGGAATGCAGTGGCGTGATCTCAGCTCACTGCAACCTCCACCTCCCGGGTTCAAGCGATTCTCCTGCCTCAGCCTCCATAGTAGCTGGGTTGCTACAGGTGTGCACAAACACAACTAGCTAATTTTTTGTATTTTTAGTAGAGACGGGGTTTCACCATGTTGATCAGGATGGTCTTGATCTCCTGACCTCGTGATCCCTCCTCCTTGGCCTCCGAAAGTACTGGGATTACAGGTATGAGCCACTCCACCAGGCCGCACTATATGTTTGAAAACAGCAATGACACAAATCAAATTACCTGGGAAAAGGCTTGCAATCTACTGAAGAGTAAAAAATGTTACAGAATTTGTAGTAATGTGTGATTTAAATTTTTCTTTTTGTGTTGCTGAACTATCTATACTTTTTTAAATGAGCACTATGACAAAAGCACATTTATAGCTTTTGTTATTTCAAAAAAACTTCCCACTTCTTCCTCAAAGCACTTAGCAAATGAAATACAGTAACATTGAAAAACTAGTTTTTCACATTATTTTGTAAACATATTTTACTAATAATTTTAATATTATCTTACTACCTAGCAAGTATTTTTAATTTACAAAAAAAATTGACTAAAAAAAGTATTTGGGCTTGGCGCGGTGGCTCACGCTTGTAATCCCAGCACTTTGGGAGGCTGAGGTGGGCGGACCACGCACGAGGTCAGGAAATCGAGACCATCCTGGCTAACACGGTGAAACTCCATCTGTACTAAAAATACAAAAAATTACCCGGTCGTGGTGGCGAGCGCCTGTAGTCCCAGCTACTCGGGAGACTGAGTCAGGAGAATGGGGTGAACTTGGGAGGCGGAACTTGCAGTGAGCTGAAATCACGCCACTGCACTCGAGTATGGGCAACAGAGCGAGACTCTGTCTCAATAAATAAATAAATAAATAAATAAATAAAATACAATAAATAATAAAAAATTTAAAAAGTATTTGGAGACTGGGTTTGTGGCTCACACCTGTAATCCCAGCACTTTGGGATGCCGAGGTGGGTGGATCACAAGGTCAGGAGTTTGAGACAAGCCTGGACAATATAGTGAAACCCCATCTCTACTAAAAATACAAAAATTAGCTGGGTGTGGTGGCCGGTGCCTGTAGTCTCACCTATTCAGGAGGCTGACGCAGAAAAATCGCTTGAATCTGGGAAGCAGAGGTTGCAGTGAGCCTAGATCGCACCACTGCACTCCAGCCTGGGCGACACAGCAAGACTGTCTCAAAAAAAAAAAGAAAAAGAAAAAAAAAAGTATTTGGCAGCTCGTGTTCTCATATTGAGACCAATGACTAAGCCCTGGTTTTCACACTCAACATCTCCTCTAATTCATCAGAAGCTCTCATTCCATTCGGATTCATCCTATCTCAGTTTCTCTCTGTATAGATTTGGCACACACGATCTTCTTCACAAGAATATTGAAAGAAATGCATATAAAGTATATAA